>NC_049992.1:8968550-8976248 GCF_000003815.2 Branchiostoma floridae | reverse complement strand
TATACATTTTGTACATGTCTGTCATCATCATTATCATTGTATGACATGTTTACATAAAACGGAGTTATACCACCCCTTATGGGGATGATATACCCTTTTGTTAGCTGATTACTAGACAGGGATACGCCAGGTACATGCCTGCTATGTACATCTAAAATATAAAAATCTAAGAGACAGGGAGGCAAAGGATCTTCGAACCAGTTAAGATCACTAATGACATGAAAAACAAATCTTTCACCTTCCTGTGTACAGAATATATAATGTACAGGTTCATTGAACCAAGGAAATTCCTCTAGCTCTTGTCAACAAGTATTATGAACAGTAGCCAGAGCACTATCCTCTGTGCAGACCGCTGGCTCAATCCTTCTCGTGCTAATCATGGTTAGTCAGCAGTCACTACATTATATCATAGGATGGTACTCAGGCTATGTAAACAGTGGACCACAGCAAGAATAACTGGGATTCGAACTCCCCACCTCAGGTCCAAAGGCAGGGTTGTCAATTTTTAAATCAAATACATAACCACTGGACTACTTAATCCTCATCCTCCCAGATTCTACCAGAATTAATTGACCTACTAGTAGTCTTGTTTCAACTGTCAACTGATATTTCCCACTCTTGTTCCCAGAGTCCATGATTCTGCTGGGTTCTGTTAAACGATGGGAGCTGGAGGACATCATGGAAGACCACCTAAGTAACGCCAGAAGACGCCTGGTGATGGCACATACCAACCATCCATCAGTGCGATTCAATGCAGCAGGTGTGATAGAACTATCATCATAAACCTAAGGGGTTCTAAACATAGGTTTACATACTTCTTTACATCTTTACACAGATTTTGAGTGTAGGAATAAGAAATGATTTTATGTCTTTGTTTGAATTAACCCATTTCTTTATATCTCGATTTAATGTTTGGTGATTCTTTTTATTATTTTCCTAAAACTGTAAGGCTGCGTTGGAAATTACAAATATCTAGTTAGCTATGATTGGCTTCAGCTGTTTGGGCTGCCCTTGAGATCAATAAATGAATATAAAGATTTTTAGAAATGACTACTTACTCAGACTTTTTACATGTATTTCAGGTGATGGAGACATTGAGATGAAGGACATCAGGGTGGTCCAACGTGAGGAGGAGGAGGAAGATGAAGAGGATGGGGCAGCACCAACCAACCAGGAGACAGTCACAGTGGTGGACTTTACCAGACATGTCAGTCTTGCACTTCATCATCTGGGACAATCGTGATAAGAATATCTCACCCTTTCAGATACCCTAGAATCAGACAATACCGAGGGACAGCAGGCGGTTTCTTCGGCGGCACAATGCAGTCCAATGATCTAGCTTATTGCTCTGGGGAGATTTAGCCCAACGGAGTTTTGCTGGGAAAGGACAGCAAAGACTCCTTCTACCCCCCTCACATTAGGCGAAAATCGATTGGACGACGAGTCTGCGAGCTATAAACTATGAGGAGGCATGACCCTGATGCCGACGAAGAAATGGCAGAGTTCCCCCCTTCCCTCAGGGTCATGCCTCCTCGTAATTCAGAGCTTGCAGACTCGTCGTCCGATCGATTTTCGCCTAATGTGAGGGGGGGTATTCAGGCTTATCTCTCCGGAGCGTAAATATTAGATCGGTGAGCAGACTGCCTTGGGCCGCAGAATAAACTGGCTGGCTGCCCGGTCTGGTCTGGCACCCAGGGTACCTTTCAGAATAATAACAGATGATGGAAATCTTTTCCCTTTAGTTTAGTTTTGAAAACTGACTAAGAGTATGTGTAAGGCTAACTATGTGTGGAAAAATTCTAGTCATGTTTTTTCCAATGCATGTTCATCATGATTGTGTGTATGCTATCCCTTCTTAGTCCACAATGAAGGTGACTCCATTGCCATTGTGTTAGAACCAAAAATCATCTGTGTTAACAGACAACATGTTCTTGTTAAGTTCTTGAACTTTTGACCTGACTCAAAGAAACTCACACCACATCAGCTTTCATTGTTCAGTATGTGCAGTTTGAACACATACATTTCGTTCATGTTCATACCATAAGTGCACATACAACATGTATACAAAGGTGTTCTAAAGTACACGTCCCCCTCCCCAGGGTATCAGTGCCGCCCCTGCTGACCCTCCAAAGTCCATCCTGAAGAAAAGTCCCATCTCCAGCCCAGCCACCAGTCCCAACGGTAGTCCAAAAGCTAAAGCCAAGAAGGTCAAAAGCCAATTTGGTAATTTTTTTTTAATTTAAATTCTTTGTTGTACACTGTCTTATATGTTTATAAAGGTTAGACATCCACGTAAACAATATTCAAAAACAATTCAGTCTCTACAACTGGATAAGAGTGATGGATGTCACTCAAAATGCCCGGAAGTAATTTTTAGATTTTCTTTTCCAGTTGTGAAGATTTGAATACTGTCTTGTACTGTTAATGATATGGTTTATGCAGGCAGTAAGCACCTAAAACCAATAGTTTTTTCCAGGATTTTTATCTTCTTCAGACACTTCACCAAAACCTCTGATGTGATTTGATGAGCTTTGGTTTGAAATCAGTTGTATAATATGCATATTTAAGTATAGACAAGTGTAAGTTTGGGTATACAAGTCATCTATGTGTGTTTTGTTTCATTGTGAACAATATAAATATGTTGCATTCCAGGTTATTTCAAGCATCATCTCTGTGTATCATCACTGTACTGTGTTGTTTTGCATCATTTCATTTGTTCCCTTTTCGTGTTGTCGTATGTGTTTGTAACTGTCTGTCTGTCTGTCTGTGAGTCCAGCCAAGAGAACACGTGGAAGTGTAGATATAAGGCCCAAGGAGATGGAGAGGGGTAAGAAATAGTCGGGACGACTCCTGGACATATTAGCACCAAACTGAAAAATTTTAGCACATTTTGAGTCAGCCAAAATTTTGCATGATTGTACAAACTTCAAGTACATGACTTGTATAGAACAGTAGGAAGATCATGTTGCTTGAAACATAGCTAATAATTTGCATGTCTCACTGGCACATTTTTTTAAGACAATACATTTAAGTAGTGCATGCTGATTAATTTCATGTATCAAGAGGAACAAAATTTGCCAGTGAAGATATTAGTTTATACTTACAAAGCCACAAAACTGTAGACAACTAGAGATATGAATGCAAGGCTTTATAATCTTTGCATGGTAAAGCATGACCAACATTGTCCTTGTTATATGATTTGTTGTTTCACCTCCGTCTGCTTTTGAAATATTATGCAATACATGTAGACTTCATTCAAGAGAAAGGTCAATAAGTATTAGTTTAAAAAACTTGACAATCAACATGTTCTACTAAAAGAGTAAGTCATAAATGAAGAACCTGTATGTAGTGTCTTGTAACAACTGGTTTTGTCTTTTCAGTTGTGTTATGATTGTATGTTTCCATCATTTTGTTTTCTAGTCTGGAAAGACAGGAAGATCGCAGGGAAGGGAAAGAAAGGTTTTACCGATAAACTCATTCTTGGCTGCAAGCTGACCGCTAGATTAAAAGAAGAAAAACGTACCAAATGTAGTACATCTTGCAGTAATTCAACTAAGAACTGCCACTTATGCATGTAGACAGTGTCGCATTACTTGCAACTGGTGATAGTAGCTCCTAAATTTTCTGAACATTTTTCAACAAAGTCAGATATCCTAATCATGCAACTAGGGAACAACTAATTGTACATTGTACATGTACAGCTAGTACAATGTACATGTACTAATTATATATATAAGCTAAATTTCTGTAGGTGAATGAGTCAACTAAAATACTAGCCTTAAATAAATAATGTGGATTCTACATTTCCAAACTGGAACAAAGGGTATGGCAACAAAACACATAAAACATACAAACTGTATTTCTCATGTACATAATTTGCTGTATTTCTTGGATGATACACTAATTTCTCGTTCCTGCACACAGCTTGGCCCAGCCCCTGTTTGGAAATGTTAGCTTCAAGTTGTCATTATCAAAGAACCTGTACTGAGAATGCCTTTCAAGCTGCCCCTTTTTAATATGTGAATCATTTTCCCACCTATTACTATTTTGAAGTTCCTATTTTCCAATACCAGTGTAGCTAACTGTACTTCTGTCTTACTCACACTTGCAGTATATTGCATTATTGCATGCATACATGTAGTTTACAGGACACTGATATTGCACAGATCTGTTCATGTCTGTAGTCTATGTGTGTAGTGTATTTATCATCTTACCTGTGCAGCAATGGCATGAAATAAGAAAAGCCTAACCCAGATATTTGCTATTTCAGCATTTGTTTCATGATCAGTTTATATACAAAATGTATTGTAATATGTATATATCACTGTATGTATGGCAGTGCATGTCCTGATAGATTTGTTTATGGCATGATTTCTTCTAGAAGCCGTAGCTGCTATAATAAGTCTTAATAGCTACTATAATAATAGATTTTGTATTTCAGAGTAAAGATGTAACTAGTAGTGTTCTGCCATGCATCCTGAGTGTGATGGAAAAGAGGATTGGGGCCAACCATTAAAGCTCATGCATGGCATTATCTTTATTAAACTTAACACTGCCAATATGAATTATTACAATGCTACACATTCACCAACATGTTTTTATATCTCTAATTCACTAATTAGTGTCTCATTTAGGGCTGGATACTGGTACAGTATGTCGATACAAAACCGTTTTTTCTTGTTGGACCGGTCCAGAATAACCAGCCTCCTTTTACTGAACAGATTACATTGTACATTTTGTAGGTCCAGGTCCAGACCTTCAAAAATTCGTACTTTCCCAGAACTATCGTAGAGTGGAATTTGCTATCACCAATCACAGTAGGGGCATCATCTCTGGATAGTTTTGAAGAACGCTTGCAGATAGATGTGCAGAAGTTAGGTGTGACGGATCATTCAGTGTAATATAACCAGCTGCTGCCGCGCCGCGTGCCTGCGAAGCTGGTGTTTTACGCCGAACGGCGGTTATACCGGCTATATAGATACAGATACGGATACAGACCTGTACCTGATCCTCTGAACCTGGACCTTACCTGTACCTGAAGTTTCTGTACCGGTACTCACCCCTAGTCCCATTCCTTCTCCATTATAAATGGACTACAATGTCTTTACTTCTGTTTCCAGACTATCCCAACCCTCACCATGAGAGCCCCTACAGAAGCATGTTCAGGCCCAGAGAGGATGCACCAGTAAGTATACATAGTTTTTGCCACGCTGTCATTTAGCATCTTGAACAGTTAGAAATGTGCCAATAAGCCAGTTCAAAGTTTAAACTGAGCATGTGCAGTAAGATGCGTTGTGGGTGGGTCAAAGGTGAAGGCCCCTAACTTGTTAGCACGTCTTTTTCAGACCATAAAAAATGTCCAGGCGTGTTTTGTTTACATCTCATGATCACGGGGCTCTTCAACTCTGTCATATCACACACAATATGTCTCCCTGCACATATGCAGCTTATACCTTGAACTGGCTTATAGTACTAGTACATACTACTACTATCATGCTACAGGGATGGCTTGAAGTGTGTGTATCAACCAGATGTCAACAATCCCAAAATTCAATATACATTTACAAGGCATGTAATCATCGAGTTCACAAGAATGCGTTCACAACAGTTTGACACACTCAAACATCAGTCCCACTATCCACATGTGTGCAATCACGTATTCACCTGTGATACTACCAGACGGCCATACTTAAACACTTACCAGTTCACACTTACTTGTATGTTTCATCTTTAGCTGTATATACTGCTTGGATATACTGCTTGACTTTGATCATGTATGTGTAACTCACAGTATTGCCATAATGTCATGTGATGTTGGCCATTTTGTTCTCCATGACCTTGACAATTCCACACTCAGGAAACCTTGACTGCCATGGTTGAACCTATTCAGAGTTTTCTTTTACTCTCTTCTATGTCTCCTATGGTATGTCCATTAATACTTTCATTTTCCTGAATATTTGTTTGCTATATTGTAACTGTAAACTTTGTTTTCTCTCTCTATATATGTTCTACTCTAAACTTTCACTATAATTCACCCTGCATTCTAAATTAAACATTTTTTTCTCATGTAATGAGGAATGAATACCGTTACTGATGTAAAGTCATTACTTACAGTTTAATATTTAGTGACAACTGAAGTTTAGTTCCATTATAACTACCACATTTTTTGTTGTTGTTAAAACTAAAAGTAACATTACAGCATTTTGTTTTTGTTGAACGTCTTGAGAAAGAAGACATTTAGAATATAATAATTACAATATAAGGGGATTTGCATGGAGTTTTGCAAGTTCTCACGGCCATAAAGTCAGATACATCCCCAACACATTTCATTATCTGCTGTCAACCACCCATTACCAGCATATTCAGTTGTAGCAGACCAGTTGTTTTTATTACGAATTATGTACAACAAAAACTACTGATTACACCATACCAGGGTTGTAGCCAGCACCCGTCCTTCCGTCCTTTGACGAAATTTTGCAGCTGGGGACGGAAAAACATTTTGTTCAATCCATCCTCTGTGACAGACAAAATTTGATATGTAAAGATATAATGAAACTGTCTCCCTTGTGTAATTTTTCACCAAAACAGCTTAGTCTACCAGCAAACTTTACACCTCAAAATGCTGGAAATAGCGTTTCAATTGGTCTAGATTTCAAAATTTTCTGGGAGGTATGCACCCGGATCCCCCTTGGAACGTCATACCTTCGACGCTAGAGACGCTAGCGAGGATTTATAATTGAGGGGACGGAAAATGATTTCAGGCTGGCTACAACCCTGCACCATACATTAAAAGACATGCAGACCCCCCCCCCCCCCCCCAATCAAAGCTACCTACAGTTAGGTTCAAGATATCCATTTCAAAAGTAGTTGTGTGTGAGAAATTTGTGTGAAAATTCTGCCATAGCACAGACAACAGAGGAGACCTAGTCTACATAGAGCTTCAGATGACTGGGTAAGTTAGCAGTGACTTTTGACTCCCACCATGGCATCAAGACTGGAATGCTGGAATTTTCTTTCTAGGAACCCTAAGACTGTTCTGAGCCTGGTCAATGACAGTTTTAGATACCTGCACCCCATACAATGGAAACATCTTGCACAAAAGCATGCAGTTTGGAAAATTGATACTTCGTTTCAGCATGGCCCAGGGATTTTGTTTAGTTTTTATGCATCAATCATCATCATATCTGCGCATGTTGGTACATGTTCATGATAAAGCATGGGAATAAAGACCAAGGTTTTGAAAATAAGAATTGTATAAGTTTGTAAGAGAACTGTTTGCTGGAGATCAAAAAAGAATTTCTCAAGGCAAATGTATCGTATTCTACTGTGTTTCACTTGACTGTGCCTCTCTACCCTTTTTCCTTGTGTTGATTCAGCCCTGTTGAATGTGTCTCATTCTGTTTTAAACACACTGTGTTGTCAAGAAAGGGAGTGCTCTAGGGAGTTTTGGTCATCTGAAACTTTTGTATTTTCACCACAATGTAAATTATTTCAGACATCCATGATTATAAGAGCCATAGACAGATGGCCACATTTCCCCCAGACATTTCGTTTGTCTCCCTACATTGTTCTGTTAATGATGTTGTTGTTGTTTCTATACTTTGTTAAGATGGTCACTCATTGTGACATCTCTGTCTTCCTCCCAGGACATGAAGAGATAGCTGAAATGTGACCATCCCACAGCCGGGGTCCTTTTGA
>NC_049992.1:8963283-8968450 GCF_000003815.2 Branchiostoma floridae | reverse complement strand
TATGCGGGGGCTGTGACCTATACCTTCTTGGATTTGTTTTGTGTTGCTGGATGATTGGGTTGGTAAAGACTCAGGTTCTGTTAGTACCTTGTAGGTACGCTATGAACGTACATGATACATTATTTGATTATATCATGAATGATATCCACATGGACATGAATTCCAGCCATTGCCCCCCCCCCCCCCAATGTTTTCAGCTATGCTGTAGATTGTACACTGCAGCAGATTTTTAAAAGATATATTGGAAAGCATATACATTGTATTTATTGCGTCATAGAATGCAATGTCAATATTCCAATGTCAAGGAAGAATAATCTATTGTGTTCGGTCATTTGTTCAACCCTCTCGACCACTTAGATCTCACAATAAAGGCAACATATTTTTCAACCAAACTTGACATCGGTATAATTATATGAACGTAACCTTACATGTTGCTACAATTATATGATTACTAAATTGGAAACCCTTTCCCCAGCTCACGGCATGGGAGGAAGAGCAGCTACAGGATAGAATCAACTTTGATGCAGTCACCATCGACCCAGCACCCTTCCAGCTGGTGGAGAGGACATCTCTACATAAAGTAGGCACTAATATGTGTTTTATTATCTTTCAAGTATACACACAAACATACACAGGCTTGCACACACACACACACACAATCACACTCAATTCAGTAGTGCAAAACTCAAACTTTCAACTGCAGATGTCTTTATCTAGGTAGCAACATCACCTTTTGGTATTAGATATGTACCAGTACATTTATCAATGTACATAAGGATGTTGTAGCATCACAAAAAGTATATTTAAGATACATGCACCCTTATTTTGTTGAGATGAAGATTTTCCACCTCTTTCCAGAAAGCTGTTAATTTATAACTCAATTTGTAACAGCAGTAATTTCAGCACCAAGGCTGTACCCTTTTGATTATTTCGTATGTGCAAAGACCTTGTATAGACGGATCCTAGAGGAATGCAGGCATTAGATATAGTGTGTGAGGAATGAGAATTTTGTTCACATTAATCACAGGATGTTGAAATAAGATACAAATAAGAAAAGATCACAGCTTTTCGGATGTACACACTGTAATGGTTGTTGCCAATTTTTACTTTGTGTAGGGCACATTTGTAACATACAAACATTGTTGCAGTAGAACACACTAATCCACAATGCAGAATATGAAAATTATTGGGTACTTGATGTTTTCAAGACTTTTATCAGACATTAGTGCCAGTGTTAACCTGTATCCTTTGGTACCTTCCAGGTCCACTCCCTCTTCTCCCTGTTGGGTCTTCACCACGCCTACGTCACCACCATCGGCAGGTTAATAGGGGTCGTCTCACTCAAGGAGGTGGGTGGATAGGCTTCTTTTACCTGTCAAAATTTTTGTACATATCAGCAAACATTCCAGGTAATGTAAGAATCTTCAGAAGATAGATTTTTGATTTGTTATATTCTTGAAAGGTTTCGGTTTTATTTTGTTTTATGCTGTTACATTTAATGATTTTAACACCATTGATAAACAACACCAGAGGAAGCTTTGACTTTCACCCTGCAAGTATCATTTTGCATTCAGAGATATTACCATGATGTTAAGAAAAAACTTTGAATCTTGATTGAGCTGTCCTGTGTACACATACACATATTATAATATTATACATAATATATATAATATAATCTCATGTAACCAAGGTTCCTTTTGTGCAACATGTGGCCAATGCTTCTTTCAATATTCACAATGTACCATTGACATTACACATTCCAGCAAAAATTTACATTGTTCCATTCTAGCCCAATTTTACCTGTCCAGTTCTAGCCCAAACTTGACCCATCCCACCCCAATGCTTACATGTTCATGTCTCATCCTAGCTCAATGTCCCCTGTCCCATTCAATCCCAATGTTAATCTGTCCAATTGTAGCCCAATATCTAGATGTCCCATTCTAGCCCAATGGCTGGAAGACCTTGTCCCATTCTAGTCTAATGATGACATGTTAAATCAATCCATTATAAGGACATCAATAACATGTATATTTTCATGATAAAATTACCCGACAATTATGTTAAAACCTTCCTTTTTCTTTCTTATGAATTATCAAACAACATTCTCTATAGTGAAGTATAGTGCATGCTACAATTCAATCACAGACTGGCTTTATCCTAACATCATCGGGGTTGGGTTTGTATTTTCTGCTCTTTCTTTACACCTTATAAGGCATATCATGCAACAGTTATGCCATGGAAAGAACTTTCTTCTAGACTTTTTATTGGTGTAATTTTGTATTCACTGTCTTGCTTTTTGAAGTCCAAAAAAAACGAATCTGTGACTAAGATAAATGTGAAATTTACTTCTTGTACAATAACTGTTACATGTATAATCAGAATAAAATCCTTCATGATATTAGTAGATTGGGTTTAAATAGATTATCTCCTACATTTTGTATATGAATGGCTGAATTGTTGCATGATGTGTGTTGCATGCCAATTGCTGTAGTGGAATGTGCAAAGCCATGGTCAAGAGTTGCAGTCACTTTCTGTTCATGGCATTTAGTCCCACTGTGCAATATAGGGTTTTAGTATCACTAGCTTGATAATTGAATTTTACCAAAAATGGTGTATCCAAATCAGATTTTGTATTGAGTCCCTGATATCCTTTTTAAAACAATTTTTAATAACTGCCATTTGCAACAGTTGTACCATTGTAAACCCACCAAATTTCCCAGAAAAAAATTCTGTCCTGAACAACTTGCCATGAACAGAACGTGTTGCTCCATCTTGTAGACACGACAGCCTTAAAGTTTGTTCTTTATGTTGGAATGTTGTTTGGCTCACCGTGCTGCCATGCTAGGCTTCTGTCTTGGTTGGCCTGAAGGTTTTTCTTTTCCTTTCACAGTTTCATCACTTTGGGGGTACAGGTACAGATGTGGAGATACACAGTAATCAGGAAGGCATGTTTTTCTCACGCATTAGAATCAGCAGTTAAGGTTGGGTTCACACATGCGTATATATTTAAGTCCGTATGAGGTCCGTATGGAAGTCTTACTTAGCCTGTACAGGCTCCACAGGTCACTGGAAAAAAAAATGATAGAACAAATATAGACAGATAACATGCCAGAGGAGTTAGGTGGGTCACAAACCATACTCTTTGGCTAGCTAACTTCTCTGGCATGTTATGCATCTATATTTGTCCAATTTCTAATCATTTTACACACTGCGACCTATGGAGCCTGGTAGAGGCTAAGGACTCCATGCGGACCTCATACAGACTTGAATATGTACACACGTGTGAACTCACCATAAGGCTGTGCCTGAATGCACTTGGTTGGTCTTAAACTTCACAGTGAATTGAAAAAGATAACATGTAAAAGGGGAATAATTTTACTGGCTCAGATTCAAAGATCTGATTTCAATAAAACAAAGAAAGGATTTTGCATGACATTTTGTCACTTTGAAGAAGTATCCAATTTTAAAAATCAAAGGTACAATAGACAAGCTTGATGGACTGAAGACCAGGCAATTGCATTGTTTTGGCCTAATCCTTCCTGTATCTACCAAGTATGCATTAGCATTGGCACCAACATGTTTATTTTATCACATGAATGTTTTCTTAAAAATTTTCCTTTTGACTCTTACTGTCCTCAATTTTTTGTTAAAGTAGAATGAAAATAAGCCTGCACTATTAAAGATAATATTTTGTAAAGTGCCCTTAAGTTTTCTGCATTTTTTTCAATGTTAATCACTTGGTAGTGACAGGAAGGGCTATTGTTAATCCATGTGTTGAAGTCTATATCTTTAAGAACAGGTAACTCTTCACATGGATCCAGCGCTTCTTATTGCATGTTTATATCATAATGCATGGCATGAGGGCTGTTCCATATGGATTATCATAAAAGACAGAAAATCTTCTGGCTTAGAATGTTGAAACAACATAAATTCAGATTTCTTTTATTTTTACCAAACCAGTTCAAACTGAATACTGCATATTGATACCTCTATACTTGCTGTTCATATGCATTTCTTGAACACAAGAACCTTAAATTTTATGATATCATATGAAATGATTCTGCCCAGGCTATATATGGCTAAAGTTGCTAATTAGGAATTTGATTTGATTTTACAGAGTTCTAAATATTTACCTCTGTAGTATGTATTAGATTTTGGCTATACCTCCCCACTTACTAAGTTCATCAGCTTTGCAAAATTAACCTTACTTTAAAGAGTTAATCCTTTTGATATAATAATTATTTATAGTAGGTTCTTGTCTCACCACATAACAGGTTTTCAAGCTTATTTTCCTCAATTTTGAAGCTCTCTGTAGTGGAAAAAATACTTTTTTTGTTGCAGGGTATAAAAAACAATTCATCACCTGCATCCAGCTTTGTTTGTATCTCACTCAATTCAAATTTTTTAAACATCACATTCTTAATCTTTTATTTGATTCTCCATTGCAGACATGATTTAAATGTTATATGTTTTATTTTTGGTTGACAGATCGGGGCAGTCCCTCACCAATGGTAGGGCAGAAAAAGATATGATGATGTTTGCTATATATACTTATAGTCTTAGATTGCACACTGTGTGATGGACCACAAACAAGTCCCCCACCCCCACAATCACCCGCACATAAATACAATGTAGTTAGTCCTTCCCTACCCATCACCACAATGCAGCAAAACTAGAAGAATGAGAAACAACAGAAGAGAAGTAGTGTAACATTATAACACCTTAGGAGACGAAAGTTTTGACTTTAAGAATTTTTGCGTCACATTCACACAGTGCAAGGTAGATAGATAATCATGAAAATCACACACTCAGATATTCAATTGAAATGTTTGCCTTTTTTTTACTAATCTTAATCTTACCACTTAATTGTATTGCAGCTACATTTGTTTATGACCATCTTTTTTCAGCACTCAAATAGATTTATTTGGGTTTCCAAATCTATCAATGTGAAAGCACTTTATCAATTTGTTCCACAAAATCTTATCTGCATACACTCGCTGTTTGAGACATTAAACTTGATGTAGAGTTGAAATAAAAGTTTGCCAATGGAGGAAAACCCTGGTGAAGATGAAATATGTCCAAAGTCGTAGAGGGTAAATATCATTCTCGTATAATATCATATCCATATTATATATATCATGCTTATATTCTATAAGCAGTTTTATTC
>NC_049992.1:8933069-8963183 GCF_000003815.2 Branchiostoma floridae | reverse complement strand
GAGTTCTTTTCACTGTTGTGGATCCACCATTGTCACTTTTCACAAAAGTATGGGAGGGAAATATTCTACGTTAGCTTTCAAATGCTTTCTTACTGGTACTTCCTGGGGATATCATTTTGATACTGTCATAGGCTCACTTAAGCTTGTGAAGATAAGACAGGGTCATAGTTCCTACCCACTACCATATCCATTTCCAATCACAATCTTGTAGAAATGTATGAAATCCAAAGTCAAAATCTTCAGTTCTATATATATAGGTACATCTTAGAAAAGGATTAGACCCAAGAAAGGTGATTACAGATTTCAGGTACTGAGTTCTTGTCACTGTTGATATGGTTCCACCAATGTTTGACAGTTCCACTGTTGTGATGTGAAAATAAGACAGGGTCGTTGTTACTGCCCACTACCGTCTCTATTTCCAATCACAATCACGTACTAACTGCCCTGCTTTCCGTGTTGTGTTGTCTCCTCGCAAACGTGCAGGTTCGGAAAGCGATTGAAGGTACTCAGGAGGACGTGATGGAAGCACCGAAGACTCAAAAGAGGAAAACATCCACCGACATTCGCATGTCAGACTTAGATCAGACAGAATCTTCAGAGGAGGAGGATAACCGCCTTATGTCGGACAGTAGCGACGAGGGCGCGACGAGACAAGAGTTTCGTTTCACCGTGACAGATGTAGACGATGAAGGCATAGAAGATAGCAAAGTATAGATGGACCATAGCTGTTCAATCTTCGGACAGGCTAAAAACTGTGAATTTATAGTCTGTAATGTTATGCATTTCATGTTGCAGCACAGGGTTCAAGCCAGCATCCGTCTTTCCGTCGTTGCACAGAATTTTGCAGCTGGGGACGGAAAAAAATTTTGGCCATTCTGTCCTCTGTGACGTAGGAAAATTCTCATGTAAAGTTATTAAACAAATGAAATTTTGCAAAGATCTCAGAGGGTCTTGATTTCAAAATTTTCTCGCCCCCCTAGGACCATTGTGTGGAAGCCTCTGGCGCTCAACAGGATTTCCGTTAAAAAATTAGGGGACAGAAAAAATTTCAGGCTGGCTAGAACACTGCATACACACTTTGTAATTCATGTTTAGCCAAATAGGTATATGTAACTGTTACTCTTCCAACTTATGTGCCTCTGATCTTAACTCAAAACTGAAAGGGCTTTGCTTCTTTGAGTTAGCAATTGTCACATAATGAATGAATCAATTGTAGTCCAACATGTAAAGCTACTTACATTTGATAACTTTCATGCAACTGTTCAGTATGATATCCAGAATTTCAATATATGATATATCCGTTCATACACAGGGAAGAGACACTTTGTAGAGTATAATTCTTATATCTTTGATAGATGAAAATTATCAGATGACTTTCCGTATGCCTATTACTGAAGTAGTGAATTGATGATTTTTGTCCATCAGTGATATTAATCATGGCTTAAGTTCTCTGAATCAGAGTTTTTATTGCATATTTGTATCACCTATTGTTTTTCGTACAGGGTGTAACAAAATGTTGAATAATTCACTTATTGCAATATTGTAATAAGAAGCCATTGGGCTATGTTCAATATGTGTGGATAAGTGCAAATACACAAAGAATGAAGTTCTAGATCTAGTGCCTAACTACATGTATATGGAAGTCCACTATTTATCTTGAGCATTTTGAGTTGATTTTAAGGTGCATATTGGATTTACATACATGTACTCTCCAAGAAGAGGTTGGTGGAAAGGATCGTGAACTTTTCCTTTCATCCGTTTTTTCATCTACCAATCGGAAAGATCGGTCCATAAAAAAATGATGAAAGAAAAGGATCACGATTTTTTTCCAACAACCTCTGCTTGGAGAGTAGGATTTCCATTTTTGAACGTCATATCTTTAGAATGTAGTAGTATTGACTCGCATAACTCAAAATGGACCGATCTTGACTGTCCATCAAAAAAAGATATTTCAGTCAAGTTATGCGAGACCAACTCCTTGTTAAAGTTTTTGTAGTCTTACGTGACATTGTACAATTGAAGTTGGATGGGCTATAGGATCTGTCTATTGTATAAGTTAAAACATTGTCATGTCATGAATCAATAGTTAACTCTCATTTAATCTCCAAGTAGATCTTGCAGTGGTTTAAGACAGTAACATAAGCTGGGGAAGGAGTTTAGCAGGCAGAGGAGTTTTATTCCCAGCTTACGTTACTGTCACAGTGGACCAGTCACAAAGTACATGTAGATAATTTATCAAAACAGGCCACACATACACGTACAGCAACACAATGACCACAGAGCATACACAACTAATACAACTCATGCAGAACACTCATTATGATATGACTAGCAACACCACAATGTTATTTTATTTCAGACAAAAAAATCTTGTAAATCTGTGTGTTTCAGGATTGACTATTTGACCCCCAATGGATGAAAAATCATAATTTTTGTGCAAAACCAATATGAATATGTCACTTAAAGCCTTTGTTTTATGTGTGTGTACAGATAGAGGCATGTATAAGCTCCTATGCCAAATGTAACAAATACTGTACAATGTACATTTGAAAATTTTCTAGAAGTATATGATCAGGTAACTGTAGAAAGATGCTGTTAATATGTAAAAGATAGCCATGGAAAGCTTTTCCATAGTTTAGACACTCTACTGACTAGGGGTGGGTACCGGTACAGAAACTTCAGGTCTAGGTCCGGTTCAGGTCCAGAGGATCAGGTCCAGGTCCGGACCTGAACCTGGACCTGATTCAATCTGAATCATACGAATGGTCCATTTTACTACAAAGAAATCAGTTTGGTGGAGTATTAGACTCACACTGGCGTTTTAAAAACCTAAAACGCTAACTGCACCTGTACGATTGACTGTAAAACTTGGTAGAAATTAATATAAACTAAAATCTGCTTCGCTCTTGTCATTTTCTTCCATGTGCAAGCGCCAAAACGTGTGAATTCCTGATCAAATAATCTGTTAATTTTCTTAAAGGTCCAACATCCGGTCCACCTACTTTTTTCAGGTCCGGTTTTTCTGGACCGGTCCAAAAAGAAAAACCGGTTTTGTACCGGTACACTGTACCGATACCCAGCCCTACTACTGACCCTTACATATGTACAGTGTATGTAAAATGCAACTTTCTTACCAAACTTGCACAATAGATGCAACTTCTTTATTTTGATAATAAAGACTTTTCATAGAAGATTTTCCTTTGGTGTTTTTTTGGGATCGGGAGGGCATTAAGACTGCTTTCATACATAGCAATTATTTGACCAAGGAGGTTTAGAAAAATAGATTGTTAACCTTGATTTGGCCAAGGAGTTTTAGATTTTTCAAATGTGACAGTACACAGGAATTGATTCAAGACAGCCAAAGTGTTAACATGCATTGGCATAATACCGGTCATATATAATAAAGCCTTATACCGGTCGATTAAAAATAGTGGAACTTAAAGAGATCTACACATGCAACAATAGTTATTTCTGAGGTATGCACACTTCAGACATCTAGGTGTCCAATACATAATTTACAAAGCATCGATAACAATGCATTCGAAGACAACAAGGCCAAAAGTTTTCAGGTCATTTTCGGGGCAGGCGAGCTCGTCGTGGGACAAACACACTGTCACGTTCATCGCCAGATTTGTAGATAATAATCACATGTGCTCACGGCACAAGACGAGCATGATTCAACAGCAATGTTGAATTTCTTTTGGTGACCTACAACTCGTGTAAAAGTGTGAGGAACCGTTGCATTATCACCCGGATCTACGGCTGAATGGGTCAAATTGAACGTACGCCGCCATTTTTAATGCTACGGCCAGCAGTAAAGTTTTACGTCATAGCGGTTGTGACGGACCAAAATTAAATGAAAATTCTTGTCAGTATACGCCCATTTTTTGTATGCTCATGCAGATTTTTGTTTTGTGCAACTACTAACAGGAAAGAAAGGAACAACAGAGGATGTATAAAGGTACATAGCGGCAGTTAATTGTGCCGTGTTTCGTTCGGCCGGTATAGTGCACCCCCTTCCAACCACGCGCCCGTTCTCCGTGCAATTCCGCGGTGTGTTCCAATTACGATATTATGTTTTTAGCAGGACCAGAGAGACAAAATAATTTACACAGAAGAAGTGGCAAAGGTAAGCTGTAACAGCAACATGTAACTGGAGAAAATGATGCGTTGATCATTTGCCAAATTAGCATTGCTTGAGAAATTGCAGTAAACCGACCGGTAAAATATGCCAATGAATGTTAGATAGAGACGGGTCGGTGCCATACCATTCAGCAGGCAAAAAATCTTAATAGCAGGTCAGAGCAAGGGTCAGAGCAAGAGTTGGATTGATGCCAGGCTAAGAATTTGTGAACTTTCACAAAACAGTATGGGAGGGAAATATTCTACGTCAGCTTGCAGCAAGGAGGCTTGAATTTTAACCTCCTTGCTTGCAGATACTTGCTTGCAAGTTGGGTGTATGTTTTTGACATCGTCACCTCATGCGGTAGTCACATGTACTGCAACCTCTTTACTATGAAGTCTTGGAAACAATGCATGCCTGGCAAATATGCACCATTATAAAGGTTAATTATGTCACCATTTATAAATATTTGAAGTGATGTTTCAAAACCCGAGTCATAATTTCCGATAATTTTAAATTCTCTATCCGCACTATTTTACACTGTCACCATCCAAGTTTAGTCGCGGATGAATAACTGTGTACTCCGGTCGCTTGTTGTTCTGTTGAGGAGAGGACCGGACGCAGATGTGGAGATAATTTCAACTCTTGAAGACAGTGAAAGTTTGTGTTATTGAAGGCGCTAAGTCGATCCATCTGGAGACATCACGCTCAAGATTCAGCATCAAAGACCCATTTGTATCTGGGAGACGTCGCTGGTAAGTACGAAAAGCATCTGATTTCCTTTATCAAAGAACGCGCGGCGTGATCGAATGATCATGACTTGGGAAGTTTGTGGTTCTCCTTGAATTTTTGGTACCGTCTTGAAGACTGGCCATCACAAAAACCTTACATCTAAACATAATGTTAGGTAAACATAATGTACTCTAGTCCGATTGTATTAAAATTATTTTTTAAACCAAGCGAGCCCAGGGCCTCCTGGGGGCAAAATGTCTCGAACCGGAATTTTCTAGCAAGAGTTTTCCGCGCCCCCACATCTGGTTTCCATAGGGGGGGTTTCCATCATCTCCTCCAGCATGCCTTTGTGAATAGACCCAGGGAAACAAGTGCTGTTGAAAAAAGCTGGCGTTACGGCGACACGATTGTTTTTCGGAAATTGAAATTCGTATAACCATTCTGGTGTAAAGTAATTTAGGGGGTGAAGAAGGAGGACCTAGCCTCCTTGAAGTGAATATGAGATGGTCCTAAAAAAGGAGGGTCTTACTCTTACTACTGAAGAAGACTAATTAACTACATGTAACTTGTAATACTTTTTTTGCATGGCATAATTTCCAGGAAGTTTTTTTTTACCCCTGCTACAAACAAGAAGTTGTCCTAGTCATAAAGTCCTAGACATCTGCCAATCTCCCAACGAACAATGATTCTTCAGACTTCATGTTTGACCGTATGTTGAGTCGCACTGATAGGGGCATGGAGTAATTGATACCGCTGTAAACAAGTGTTGTAATATACAAGGTCACCAATGATGACGCCAGCAGCTTCGTTAAATGTCACATGTTTCAAACAAAATGGCAGCAAAACTATGCTACCCAGATAACGGTTTATATTTGTGAAAATAAGGACGTTTTCTGTGTGTTTACTTTACTGTTACAACCTGCGGGTGATCTCTAATAGAACACCCATAACACTGTTTATGTTTACCAGTTACTACAACTGCAACCTTGTCATTTACTTTGTAACTTCATTGTGTTTTAAGCTGGCATGAGTCTCTCATGATAAAGGGGGTAGAAAAATAATTGGTTACTTTTATCTTTACAGATTTAGTCATCATGGCAACTAGTGGAATCAGCTCTGATGTCATTGAAAACAGTTTGGAAGGAGAGTTTGCTGCCACAATTGTGACTGCAAAACACTACAAATGTGAGGAGTGCAGCAAGCAGTTCAGTTGCCTGAGTAGTCTGAAGATTCACATCCGGACTCACACAGGCGAGAAACCTTACCGATGTGAGGAGTGTAGCAGACAGTTCAGTCAGCTGGGCAGTTTGAAGACTCACATTCGGACTCACACCGGTGAGAAACCCTACAACTGTGAGGAGTGCAACATGCAGTTTACTACGACAGATGTTCTGAAGAAACACATGCGGACACACACTGGAGAGAAGCCATACAATTGTGAGGAATGCAGCAAGCAGTTTACTGACCAGGGTAATCTGAAGAAACACATGCGGACACACACTGGTGAAAAACCCTACATTTGTGAGGAGTGCAGCAAGCAGTTCAGACATATGTCTAGTCTAAAGCAGCACATGAAAACTCACACTGGAGAGAAGCCTTACAGGTGTGAGAAGTGTACCAAGAAGTTCAGTAGGTCGCATCATCTGGAGGCACACATGCGCACTCACACAGGGGAGAAACCCTACAGGTGTGAGGAGTGCAGCAAGCAATACCGTCAGCAGGGTGATTTGAAAAGACACCTGATGACTCACACCGGTGAGAAACCCTACAGGTGTGAGGAGTGCAATAAACAGTTCAGTCAGAAGGGCAATCTTAAGATCCACATGCGAACTCACACAGGAGAGAAACCGTACATATGCAAGGAGTGCAGCAAGCAGTTCAGTCAGATAAGTGATCTGAAGACTCACATGCGGACTCACACTGGAGAGAAGCCCTACAAGTGTGAGGAATGCAGCAAGCAGTTTACTGACCAGGGTAATCTGAAGAAACACATGCGGACACACACTGGTGAAAAACCCTACATGTGTGAGGAGTGCAGCAAGCAGTTCACTGCCAAGGGAGGTCTGAGGATTCACATGCGAACTCACACTGGGGAGAAACCCTACAGATGTGAGGAATGTAGCAAGCAGTTCAGTGACCCCGGGCACTGGAGAACTCACTTGAGAACTCACACAGGGGAGAAACCCTACAAGTGTGAGGAGTGTAGCAAGCAGTTCACTACCCTGGGTAGACTGAAGATGCACATGCAAACTCACACCGGGGAGAGACCATTCCAGTGTGAGGAGTGCAGCAAGCAGTTCACTAGCTGTGGTGGTTTAAAGAGACACTTGCAAACTCACACAGGGGAGAAACCCTACAAGTGTGAAGAATGTAGCAAGCAGTTCACTACCCTGGGTTATCTGAAGATTCACATGCGAACTCACACCGGGGAGAAACCATTCCAGTGTGAGGAGTGTAGCAAGCAGTTCACTAACTGTGGTAGTTTAAAGAGCCACTTGCGAAGTCACACAGGGGAGAAACCCTTTAAGTGTGAGGAGTGCAGCAAGCAGTTCAGTCACTACTGTAGTCTGAAAACTCACATGCGGACCCACACTGGGGAGAAGCCCTACAAGTGTGAAGAGTGCACCAAGCAGTTCACGAACCAGGGTGATCTGAAGAAACACATGCGAACTCACACCGGAGAGAAGCCATTCAAGTGTGAGGAATGCAGCAAGCAGTTCACTATTCTGAATACTCTGAAGATTCACATGCGAACTCACACAGGGGAAAAACCCTACCAGTGTGTGGAGTGCAGCAAGCGATTCAGTCAGCTGGGTAGTCTGAAGAATCACATGCAGACACACACTGGAAGAGTGTAACAAACCCTAATAGGAGATTGGCCATCTTAAGTTAAAAGACATCTGGAAACTTGCTTTTGTCTTCACAAATGTCGGACTTAAGAAAAGAAAGAGAACTGCAAGATACATTTTTCCCTCCGTTTTTATGTGACAAACACTGTCACATATCAGAAACATGAAGGCACAGAGAAAGAAAATCTGTTAAATGTTGTTACCACTAATAAGTTTTAATAACCTAACAATATTTTTTAATCAGTCAGCTGGACATACAGACTCACTGAGTGATATAGCTTATAGTAGTTTCTGTAGTTTTGTTGAAGTTCTGATATTTTTTTGCACAAAGAAACGTTTTCATGTTGTTGCTGTTAAATTAAAGTTTAGTTCTAGACTTCTAGTAATAATGTAGCTATTAAGACCTTAGGACTGAGGTGAGGCTTTTTCTTAGCACGTTAATTTTATCTAACACAGCTTTCCATATTCTACTTTTTATTAAGCTACAACATGTTTGATAGGTCTTTCTTATTCTATACAGTATAGTGTGCTCTTACTCTTAGCTATGAATGCTAATCTGCATCCTTTCACTTAGGTTTAGATTTTAATGTTCCTTTTTTATTAATGAATGTTTGATTAGTTTATTTCTTTGTTTCTATTAATTTTCAAGTTCTTATCTATGTAGTATATTTTGTTGTGTTTAGGTTCATAGTTTGAGTTCAGAATGGTAGTGAATAGATGAAGAGTTCTTTTCTACATTGTTGTGTTAGATTTAGGCCCATAGTTGGGATTATGAATGGTAGTCAAAAGAGAAACCAATTGCATATGATAAAGCCAGGTTATTACTTTTGTCTGCCATAACGATATAGCGCTAGCTGCCATTTTACAGTTCAACAGTCAATTCCGTAAAGTTTGATGACAATATATAAAGATAGCAGAAAGTCATTTGTATGGGCATTTCAGTTGTATTCTGTAGAGTTAGAGATGTTGATGTCACATATATATGTTCAAAATAAAGCTTTGTGTTTGATGTGCATTTGTCTCATCTACTTAACTTATCGTATTAGAGCAAATCTGCTTCTTATCACAAATGTATAACAAAGTACCAACGAACATCACTTAATTTTTATGCCACTGAAATTATTTTTGTTTTTCCGAATTTAGTAAAAAAAAAATAGTTGGACAAATTTAGACGACTTACTCTTCCAATCAAGAGTCTTCTACCACTAGAAAGGAATAAACAAAGCATGTCCAGAGCAGGAGCTATCAGAATCACAACAAGCAATAGGGGGCCTAAAATCTAAACATATCGAGGTCTCATAAGACATAACGTTCACACCTTCCCGCATTAGCCTCCATAGCAGGTTCTCTGAGGCCTTTTTAAGGGTCATAATGCATTTTTGCTGGCCATTTCTTTTTGTACTGTGTTGCTGATTGCCGGCCTTATCTGACTGCCGGCAATCAGCGACCCAGTTCAATAAGAAATGACCAGCAAAAGAGAATTATGGGCCAAAAAAAGACATCAGAGAGCCTGCTATGGAGGCTACCCGCATGGATGTCAAATATGAAGATAATCCAAGCAAGCATTCTCGAGTGTGACGACCGCAGCATTGCCTCGCTTTTAATCATGGCCAACTTGCACAATAAGGTAACGAAATGGTAAGAAACAAAGGTGCGCCAAGTGTCCTCACTGATCTTCATATGATCCCTGACCTGAAAATTGCATAACTTGCAGGGAGTCAATTCGTGAGTCTGTTTAACGCATACATTTTTGTACTCCGCTAGCGCTGTCGGGGGCTGCATCTGGCCTCTCTGTACAGGGGGCGGTTGGATGTTGGGCGGGCTGCTAGAAGGGCAATTTAATCAGGCTAGAAAACAGGTAGCAATATGAAAACTAGCATTTAGCTCGAATACAGCACATAACAATGTAGCGATGGAGTCTGCAAGTGCGAGGAAGGCTACCTCTTCATCAGTTTTATTGATGCGGCAGTTAGGTTAGCTTTAGTTTAGAGTGCAATTGTATAGATGTGATTTGTCGTTTAGTGTGTCATAGACAGGCAGCATCCGCTGGTTTGTAAAACTGATGATAGGCGATTATACCGGATGACCAATGATGATTCGAACAGCATTCCAGTTGATTACGCGAAAATGTTATAAATTTGGAAAAATCTACAGTGTAAGGCAATAGTCTGTTCTGGTAGAGTAGATTTCAATGATTTTTGTATCGTTTTGTCTCTTTTCACCCAATCGCCTCGGTTTTTGGATGTTACCCACAAATTAGATCAATGTGGCTTACCATTACTAACCATGCTCAGGTGAAAATGCGTCAAACAAGCTAGTCCTACGCCTGAATAATTACTTTATCAAATCTTAGCCCTGCATCACACCGTGTTGGCATCTTTGTGTATCTGTATGATAAGCTCCATGGTTAAAGAAAAAATCTTAAATTGAAATCTTGATAAAATTTCCACATCAAATTCCTCAGATCTAAACTAGAACTGGTGACACATTTTGTTCTGTTATGATGACAACCTGCACGAATTAAGATAATTGTATCAGCTGCTTTCTGTGACAGACAGATTGTGATCATGACAAGTATCACCTGCGTTGCCAAGTAACCACGCTTGTTTTTCACGTGACCATTTTCCAGCCAATGAAAAGACAGAATTCCGACTCTCTTGACCAATCACAGACCACAAACCCAGTATTTAAGCCACATGGCGGGTATGGTCATGAGCCTTTGCATTTCAGTCAGCAGGAGATTTTTTGTTTTTTTACTTCCCAATTTTTTCGTTCGTTGTGCTGTACCACCATGGCTCGTACCAAACAGACGGCCCGTAAGTCTACCGGCGGGAAGGCGCCCCGTAAGCAGCTGGCCACCAAAGCCGCGAGGAAGAGCGCTCCGGCCACCGGCGGCGTCAAGAAACCACATCGCTACAGGCCAGGTGAGAGACTGTGTTTGAAATAGGATGACAAACTGTTGTTCGGTATTAAGCCGCTTAGGAATAGTTATAAGCGTCGTTGACATTCCCAGAGATTCCGGTTGACCATGTTAAGAAACGAATGTAAAACTGGAGTTTACTGCAGTGGTTTTGCAAGTATTTTACGTTCAATTTGTTTAGTTTGATACATTGTATGTAACGCGATCCATGTGAAAGGTTGTTATATGCTGTATAGTGATTAACTATTTAAGGCCCCGTTCATGATGTAAAAATTAATACGGATACATCCACACGTACTTTAGCCAACATTTGCTGACCCATT
Source organism: Branchiostoma floridae (assembly GCF_000003815.2). Lineage (NCBI taxonomy): Eukaryota > Metazoa > Chordata > Leptocardii > Amphioxiformes > Branchiostomatidae > Branchiostoma > Branchiostoma floridae. The sequence continues at coordinate 8,952,236 of NC_049992.1, read as the reverse complement.
CTCGCTTCTCTTCCCTATAATGCCCACACATGCATGTTATTCGTCCATAATTTCGGCATTTTAATTCAACAACTCATTTGCAAGCAAGTATAAAGGAGCAAAACCTGTGCTGTAGCTACACATAATTTGACTGATTCGTTTTGATCAGTCGCTTGACTTCACAAACTATTTGTCCAGAAGAGTTTTAGTAAGTATTCATCTATTCGTAACCGTTGTGGTACTGCAGGCACGGTGGCGCTGCGCGAGATCCGCCGTTACCAGAAGTCCACCGAGCTGCTGATCCGTAAGCTGCCGTTCCAGCGCCTCATCCGGGAGATCGCGCAGGTGCTGTTGCCCTTTTCGTCAATTTGATCCATTAACTAGCCTTTCATATTTGTTAATGCAAGTTTTGAAATAATAGTGCAACATAGACCATAAGTTGAGTTAGACATATCCAGTGTTCAGTTTTAATCCGATTATTTTCAACGCCATATCAAAGTTTTCAACAAAGGATTGATATGTTCGTACTTTACTAGAACTGTCGTAGAGTGGCAAACTGTTTTTATTTTCGTGGATTAATTTGATACGTTAACTACCCTTAATGATATTTGTCGACCCACGTCTTTAATCAAGCCACCTGAACGCATGTGCAGCGACAGGAATTCTAGGTAATATGTCAAAAATATCAAAGGTAAAGTCTCCGTAAATGACAGTCAGTGTCTCGACCATTGTTTTGATTTGCATAACAGTTGACGTCCAGATGGCTTTTGTTTACTTTTTCGGGCCCTTCCCTTCAGCCAAGGATTCATGTGTTCAAATATTCGTACTTAAAAGATGTTCATATAACTAGCTGCGTGTCTGCTAAACTGGTGACTAGCGGCTGTATAGATAAAGATACAGCAGTTGTTGAAACTAATTTTCTGTTCTTGCAGGACTTTAAGACAGACTTGCGGTTCCAGAGCTCGGCAGTGCTGGCCCTACAGGAGGCGGCTGAGGCGTACCTGGTCGGACTGTTCGAGGACACCAACCTGTGCGCCATCCACGCCAAGCGCGTCACCATCATGCCCAAGGACATCCAGCTGGCCCGCCGCATCCGTGGGGAACGCGCTTAGCTCTGGGAACGACGGGGTCACGTGTTCATTTGTACATAGAATGTTTGGGAACGAGAGGCTCACCGTGGCAGCTATATTTGTACAGATAATAACTAAATCTTAGTGTAGTGAAACGTAGGGGAGGGTTGACGTTCAAAACGTGTGATAGCGAGGTCTCACATAATTAATAATGTAGTCAACTTTTGAAGTGACTGAACTGCAAGGCTCGTTTTTGTCCGCTTTGATTTTTAAAAATTGTCCACTAAAACTGTAGAGCGTTCAGTGTTTGTAATTTGTAAGGCGTTTGTTGAATTATTGTTGCATCATCTCTGTAGAACGATTGTATAATCCTCAAGCTCAACAAATTGTAGTGTAAAGAAAAAATGTTAAGTAAATTGTGAAAATTTTGAAGAAAATTGCGGTCATGTTTCACACCACTGTGTAAAATGTATTTTACATTCAAATCCAATTTGCATATGTGTGTACATCCACGAGACAACTGAGAATTTTACTTTTTCGTTGTATCTTTTGAGTTTGATTTCTAATAAAAATATTCTGAACGCATAACTGTATCTTCGAGCTTTTCTTACACAAGTGTCTTTGCCAGTTTTCTTATCCCCCCTGTATGATAATCTAAACTGTTTATACGTTCTATTATCCAATAATCAACAGTACAAGGTTAGAATGATCGCTCAGGGGCTCTTTAGTTTGTACTGTAGTATATGGCACAAGAACGAATATCTATTCTATCATGAGTGAATAGGAAACAAGTAGCGCTTTGCATTCTACAGCTCGTTTCATATACCAACCTGCTTTCTTGAATTGATGATACACAATCTCAGAAAGTGTATTTGACACGTATACCGAATCTACAGTCAGCATCGCTTGATCTTTAATTAGTTATTTTGTTACCAAAACTATTTTCTTAAAACTGACCTTGTGATGTGAGGGATTCAACAAAGTTCATCCCTAGACATAACATTATCATCATCCACCGACCTTTTCCGTGCATCGTAACAAATACATTCCTAGTTATGTAAAGATCGTTTGGAAACGTAATCTATTCAAATTCAAACTCCAGACCAGTCCCTTTCAGTCTCTCCTCGTACACGGCATCGAAGGCTTGGTTTTGTTCATCCGTGAAGTAGTTCTTCCAGTCACCGACAATTCCTACATAAACGATATGTTATAACTTATTTGTCTGCATGAAAAATAGAAAGCAGATATACAACTGAGTAGCGAACGTGTTTGTTTTATACTTAAGTTCATCTTAGAACATGTTGATTTTATTTTATTGACGACATCCTTTCGGAACCGCAAAACTGATACCAACGTCGGGAAAAAATCCAAAGTTGCCTTCTTTATAAAATCTAAGTGGTCAGGAAGGCAGAACAAATGGCTGAACACACAGTATGGTATTTCGGACAATAGTTTTTTTTTTCATTTTTGGTCTGTCACATCGCCTCCTTTTACATTGGACTTGACTTCGTCATTCTATGACATCAGCATACGTTTTCCTATATTTTTTAAGCTATGTCATACATTTGGCAGCCGCTTGGTATGCTTTACAGTTTGAAAATTCAAACTTTTTGGATGTCATCATATAATTAAATCAACATGGCTTTAGTATCGCTATCATCATATATGCTACAGCAAAAGTTTTGTCTTCTAGGCTATGTGTAAATGTGGAGAAAATGAAGCATCATTTGGGATGACGTAACAAACCTTTCCTAGCCATGACCCTCCTGTCGGCATACCGGGAGTTGTCCAGGGTTGCCTTCATACCCTCGAATGTACATCTTTCCGCGATGTCCGCGATGGTGGCGGAGTCTAGTTCAGCTTCCAGGAACTTTGCGATTTTTTTCACCTCGCTGTTGATGTCCTGATCGAAAGAACGAGAAGCCCCCGTTAAACTCATTAAATACCTGACACCAAGAATGTTTTAGTACCACTAGTAGTATTTACAATACATGTACATCATTAAAATAGTTGTAACGCATCTGTGTTCCCTTTTTGTAGCATCTACGGCTATTTCAAATTTGTATCGAAAATGGTCTCTAAGCAGAAGTAATAACCTTTTTCATGTCCTCAAACTTGAGGAAGATGAAGTGGGGGTCGTCGCGCTTCTGCCACCAGGACAGCACGTGATCAAAGAAGCTGCCGTGGATCTCTAGAAAGACAGAACATTGACTTAAGACCTTTGAAATGCTCCATATACTATATAGGGAAAGTATAAGAGTCATAAACAAAGCTACCGCGCGATTTGTGTTGTGTACGTTGATACTCGTAAATATAACGACATTTACAGGTTGCAGTTCAGGGCGGAACCGCTAAGACAAATTGATCTCCAAGCAGATGCTAGGAAGGAAAATCGTGACGTTTTCTACTGGTCTCTGAGAGGGGAATAGGTTCCTTGGTCTGATGATCCCAAAGAAACGTCAATAGCAGAGTGTCTTACCTTTCCCATCAAGAAAGTCTTGGCAGAATTTAGGCCATGAAAGTTCGCCAGCATTCTTTCCTCGCCGCTTCAAGGTGAAGTGATAGAAGGAGACCGCCACGTCCTTTGGGTTCCTCATCACTACCAGAATCTTCTCCTGGAATAAATTATGACAAACTGTTATTGTTAGTTGTTACTAGCGACTTGGGTGTTAAGCATTCAATCGGGCGCACGTCCCTCACAATGCCAATGAGGAACAATTACTTTTGCATAAACTCATTCTCCTACGCGGATTCGAACCCGCGTCATAGAAATCCGCTCATTTTGAGCCAGTCCGAAGTCTGGGGACGCGGGTTCGTTTTTGCCTAAAAGACTTTGATTTCATGACAAATATACTGATTCCGTAGCCTCCTCCCCCCCCCCCCCCATCAAGACGCGGAAATGCAAAATAAAACATTTAATGCACATATATATACACTTGACGAACATGCAGCCATTCTCTCATTGGTTGAACTGCCTATTGTGACGGACAGTCAGAATCGGTCTATATATTTCACTGCGAATTTCAGGACTCAACGGTCAAATTACAACATTACTTACAGCTTTGAAAAAAGCGCGATTATATCTATTTTTTTAATAATTATCCTCCTATACCTTGCCCCGTGGGTTGGTTATCCCGGGGGGTGCCGTCCTGGGGGTGAGGTGGGTGAGAATGACCCGTGGGGAGGGGGCGTCCTCCAGTAGCACGTGTGAGGGGTGGGGGTTCTCGGGATAGTGGAACTCCAGCTTGCCGATGATGTGGTCGTCAGAGCTGGCGGCTGTCCGCCCCGCGGCCTGCAGTATCTGTGTCACGATCTCAAGGGTCCAGTTCGTGCCTGCAGTTCACGTATACGGCGTAAGGTGGCGCATTTAGAGAACCCTTACCAACTCAACATGTTGACTTTAATATTACCAAATAAGCAAATGAGGAACTGATTTGCATAATATATGCAAATATGCAAAACCACTTAATGATGGTAATTTTATACTTATGACATGCCGTGTATGATGAACATCACCATGCATAAAGCATGCAATGAGTATGTCATTTGCATAAAACTAACATAAGCTCTAAATATTTCATGGACGTATGAGGTCGCCGAATAGTTCATATCTATAGATTTTCATATATGTAGCTATAGGGCCTATTGTAGGCAATGCATTAATATACACTTGTTTGTTTAATATGTACTGTATGTACCGTAGTTATATTAGACCTTACGAAAGTCGTTGTACTTTTATTTGCTGTGTCAATAAAGATTTCGTATGTAACATCATGAAACAGGCTAATGGGCCCGTTACAACAAGGACTTTATATAACAGAGCCTTGGTTACAACTGTTCATTCATTGAAATTTTTCTTAGTCCCTACCATCATCATCTACAACATAGAAATAACCAAGTGGAAGATACAAAGCTATATCAGACTCAGAATTAAAATATCATGAAGATCATGACAATAACTCGTTAGCGGAAAGTCACCCTACAATACTTTATTAACGCTATAACATTGACGTTACATTTTTCACTACAACGATCGCTATGTCATGTTCTGTCTAAAATTAAACTTTCTACTTCTCACCTGTCTTGGCGTAGCTAGCAATGACGATATCGTCATCCCGAGTCTGGAAGGTTTTCATGGCCTCGAGGATTTCTCTGGTGACGGCACCAGGATACAGCACTCCGTTATGCACAAGTCTGGTCAGTTGGGCAGACGACATGTTGGACAGAGCGTTACAAACTGTGAACTCAATGGAAATTCTATTCTGCTATACAGGTGACAATCATGTGAGTATCAGCTTCAAAACCCACTATTTGGATTTAGACGTTTTCGTGCCGGGTACCGGCTTTCCCTGCTTTCAACTTTGACCGGAAATAGCAAACGTGATCTCGAGGACGTTGACCTGGGTTTTGCCTCTTGAGGTTGAAGGTTACATTAAAGTTCGTTTCAGTACGAAGGCTCAAAATGACAATGTGAGACTGTACTGTAGCAGCACTGTACCCTTTCCGAGTCGGTGCCAAACATTTTAGCATGTGGCGAACTCCAACCTCTTTCAATTGGCGTATCTTGGATGTCTTTCATCGACGATGGACAGATATAGTAAAAAACTTAACATTTTACGTCACACAATTAACGTTAAAAGTTATCCCCTTAAGAGCCTAATTCTACACTTTCCAAAACAGGGAGTTCGGCTTTCTGGGAATGGGGAAAGTCGGAAAACTCGTATGGGGGCTTCGAATGAAAAGATTAATTCCTTGTTCTGTCTTTATTTATGCACACAAGCCCCAGAAATCAGTGTTTTCGCGTTTGTAAGTGTGTAACATTTCCTCCGCAAACAACATTTCCCCCCTAAATTGGTTGATATTTCTCTACGTAAAACATTTGCAGTCAAGTTTCCCTTTCTGTTTTCTTTAATTGCGAGACTAAAATCAGACGTAAAACAAACTGAAAAACTAATTACAACAGTGTACAAAAGTTTTCTGGTAAAAACAAAGTCTGCTTTAATTTGTCAACCATTTCATCAAAGGGATTATATTTTTGGGCAAGGAGTCACAGTCGCCAGAACCTCTCTAACTGGAACCACCCTCACTTCAACTAGAACCACCAAACTGGGTAACTTTTAGGATGAAGGAGAATTCTTGTTACACAACCAGTGGGTACTTACATAGCTTACGTTTCGATGTCTCTCAGACACCTTCGTCGGAGCTTCTAACTGGAGTTCTGCTTCTCATCGCTATAACGGCACTGAACTTTAATCCGACGCAACTTTAATCCAACACTTTTCAGAACCCATCTGTCAGTCAAAAACTAACCCTGGTATGCAAATTCTTTTGAGTGCTTTTCAAAACCAGTAAAGTATACGACTTAAAACCTTGTAAGTTTGAGCTCACAAAGATCGCATGTTGCAGCGACAAGTTAATCAATCTTCTGGTATGTTTTCATGCCGTTAATCTAGCCGTGGGAGGAGGGCAGCGATTGTAATTTCAAGCAATCCTACTCTTCGTCCTCACATTACACATCACAGTAAATATAGCAAAATATCAATAAACTGTCCATCCAACACAACCAACATGCCTTGAAGTGTCCCTCTTTAGTTTAAAGTACAGGGCCAGGCTTTGTTACACAAATTCAGTAGCCAATGTAGGTAAAACTTATTTGGCCAAAATTTTATTTTCATCTTTTGAAACCTTAACGGCCTAGTAAAGAGTGTTTTTTGTAATAAAAATAAAGTAGCCTATATATAACTCTGAACTGGGGTATGAACTGGCTGACCATCAGAACTGGAGAACCTTTGTGGACAGACAGACTGCCCCCACTGCTACCGAGCTATGGGACAGGGAAGAGAAGAAGGTATGTGGTTGCTGAATTCTCATTTAAAGTGTTTCAATGAGATGCATTATGGGTGATAAGTTGGTGGCCTCTAAGAAAGAAATAAAACTTGTCTGGACAATTGTCTCAAGCATGGTCTAAACAAGAACTGTTTACAAGTTAGGGGCTTTTATCTTTGACATCTCACCCACAATGCGTCTTGTTGCATTTTAAGCATAACAAATTTTCTCGCTCTTCACAACTTTTCTGTCAGTTGTAACATTTTACAAGATACAACGAAAAACTACAAACTCCTGCATTATTGTTAAAACTGTTTATTCTATTAAACATTATCAATACAAACAGGCAACACCATGGACAAGTCTGCCCACATTATACCTTAGGTAAAAACCAGAAAAGTGGACTTTTAAAATGTTAGAAATTCACAGTACACACAACAAGTGGGGTAACCCAGCATGTTGAAGATAAAATCAAAACTGTAACAGTTAAAAGTCTATTGTTGGTCTTATTACAAAATGCTGAGCCAAGCATCTATGTATCATACATACCACTGGACACGTGTGTTAAATATGGAAGTATAAATTATCTTCCAAATAAACAAAAACAAACTACATGTACTTGTAACATAATATGGTGTTTGCTTACGTTTGTGAGGACTTAAAAATAATCATTCACTATTGATAAAAACCATTTTACACACATGTCTGCAGTACTCTTCCAAACTGCTAGCTGGCATTCCATGATTCCACCAAAATGGCAAACATCAGTTTTACATGGGGGGAAACATGGGAGTTGAAATGTATCTCCTCTTGTGACTATATTTAAAACTTTGCAACAACTGTCCCTTCAGAAGAGATAAAATCATACATCTAAAATACATCAGTCCAACCTTGGGTAGACTATCTTAAATGTTCAATTATTGACAAAGTCGCCTTCATCTGAATTTCTTGTAACATCTTGAACAATTACAACAATCTTTCCTGAATCAGTACATACAATAAATACTCCTGTCTGCTGATCTGACACTTATTTAGTTCTCTCAATATGAAACAACAATTTTCTCCTGCAGCAAAAAACTCTTGAGCCTCATAATTGGCACAAAAACTTTCATTTATCTTTATACAATATGAAATCTCATACACATATAACTACTGTTACAGTAATAATCAGGTAGAGTCTGTATTGTCAATACATAGAGTACTAATTTTAGGGGGTAAACATGTATCTTGGTTAATGTAAACATATCTTTGTGGTACCAAAAACGATGATGTCTAACTGTACAAATTCTTCTGCCCAAAATACTACGTACATGTAGAGTGGATCACAGCGCACAAAATGGTACAAAATTTACATGACATATATACTATATACACATGGCTCCAGCCTCAATATCATAATGGTATGAGGCAGTTTCAGGTTAAATAGGTGTTCTATGGCACAAGGAAACTGAGATTCTAATACAATTTATCTTGACACTGAGACAGTAGAGAAGTTATTTCTCAGATTTTCCACAAATTCTGGTGTCTATGCATCGACACCTTTGTTTACAAAAATTAAATGAAAACTCAAAATGAAAGATGCAAAAAACAGAAAGTCTTTTTGTGAGATTAGGCAAAATGGGAAACTTTTGTCCTTATCACTGTAACTCGACATTTTCCGTACAAAATCGTTTGAAAGGCAATGTTACAGATATAACCATAGTACTTGCACTGCAGCACATCAACATTAAAAGTCCTTGCACACTTTAGCACAATACATCAGAATGGACAACAATTCTGTCATATCTAGATCTGCACTGCAAATTCTTCTGTATTACCAGCATACAAGAAAACATGACACGTCGAACAATATCCACAACTGCACCTGTATTTACATAAGACGGTGCGATTCAGACAAAGTTGTCGTTTCCTGTGTTCTGTCGGTGGGACTGCTCCAGTGAAAGATTTCTGAGTCGCCGAAGTTCCCGGTTTGCTGACGACAGCTCAGCGCCCTGTCTCATCTCTTTCTCTTTCAACTTCTTGACTTCGCGTTGGATCACCACGTTCTGCCGCAGGAGTTCCAGCTTCTCGATCTTCAATCTGTTGATGTCAGAATTCAGCATGGCCACTTGCCTCTGCAGTTCTGTTAAAAAAAGACAGAGGGCACTTAGTAACCATATACACTAAGGAGATATAGAGGACAGCTACCATGGATAGAAGACGCAGTATGTAGAAGAAATAGCTGCCGTCCATCTCTGCTCTACTTTGCTCTTATTATCTTATTGGACTAGCAAATTGCCAGAAGTCTAAAACCCTGACGATATAATCTGTTCAATCTCTACAGTCTGGTTCACTGATTTTTATTAGGGCCATTTTTCGGACCAGTCCAACAACAAAATAACGGTAGTCTTAACAGTAATGCGAATGCTCACCATTATTGACTTGGTGAGCAGTGGATCATAAGTTGTGGAAATTACAGTTCAACTTTTCCAGAGTGACTTCTACCAACACAGAAGAACTTTCAGAAATGCTCACCATTACTAGCTGCGGCGCCCCCATCCTCCATACAGTTACTGCAGGTAAAGTTCTCCTGTTTCACACTGTTGGGAGAGTCTCCTGACGACATGCTCTCCATCCCAGTGTCCGAATCCTCCCTCTCCTCGTTCAGCTCGCCCAGGCTGATGATACTGCTGCAGGAGTTGGACAGGGACGACGATGAACCCTCCTCTGCACTCTGCTGCCTGCGGGGACAGAAAGGATAATTCAGTTTTAAAACTCCAGTCTTTAACAATCTGTTCATTCCATTAAGGACAAAATGTAGCTAGGAGATAATAGAAAGATATTCCGAATGCCACACCTGGCCCGCGCGCCAAAGCCAGGTGGAATTCTTTTGTTTTTTTTACCCCAGGTGATAGCATAGATTATGTTAATGCATATAGGGGGCTTGGGTATAAAAATAAGTCCCAGAATAGAGAAATATGTATATTTATCCTTCTTGCAAGCAAGCATCCTTCTAGAATTCCACATAGGAGAGTCAAATGGCTTTATAATACATCAACCTCACAAGTCCGAAGTCACCATCCACACTATATATATCCACACAGTTTTTACTTAACTTCTTTTGTCCTAAAAGTCCTTCAAATTACATGTGATGTTATAACAGATTTACAGTAAGTCCCCTTACGAGTGCCCTTACCATGCATGCGAAGTGTTTATATTTGTGAAATCTCCATACCATCCCATCTGATTCCTTCACTACCTTCAGTTGGTATTACCATTATGCTAAAATAAATTCCTGGCAAGAACCCTGTTATATATTCATCTGAGCTGTAATCTGAAGCTGACTTACATGACATTTCCTGACCGATGTGACTTGACAGGTGACACGTCAGGCGAGCTCCGTGGAGATGACCAGTTAGACCCGGCGGTCGAGGACACGACCCCAGAGTCGTTGCGGTTCTTTAGCGGCGGCAGGATGGGATGTTTGTTGTCTGCCTCTGATCTTCTGTTGTACTTCTTCTGACCAGTCCGCTTACTGGAGCCTTTTCTGCCTAGGATGGATGACTGTAACACAATGCCAAGAAGGAATTTAGAAAAGAAATGCCTTAAATGTCATGAAAGATTGGTACACACTATTTCTAAACAAGAAGGGAAGAAGCCTGTTTCATGGGGTTTCGCTTTAAGTGCATGAACCATTTTTGTTCCGAAGATAAAAAGAATCACAACAGAAACTTAAGCTACAGCATTGACTACATACATTGTGCATGTGTATGAAACTATGTTTGAAAAAATTTAATACAACACTTGTAAAATGTGTAACACTTGAAAAAAATCAATACAACACTTGAATGTGAAAATTGGAACACTTGTTAAGAAATACTTACAATTCCCGCTGTCTTGCCCTCACTGTAACTGTGCGGTAGAGCGTCCTTCTCACGTCTGCCGTTCTGAATGGAGGCAATGTCCCAAGACTGGCTCCGACCCCGTATGACCTTTCGGAATGTGTCGAAGAAGCTACCGCTTTCACTCTTGGCATCTGGCGACGGTGCGTCCATGCGACCACTCATCTGCAAGTTCTTGGCGTTCAGTTCGGAGTACAGAGACTCAAGGAGTGCTGATCTTGTTCTCTCCTGGAAGGAAAACGCAGTTTGAGTGAATATGACCACACTGCAACAACAAACCTATTTCCTTTATGTTACTATAATGTTGTCCTATGGTTCAGTTTGGTTACACATCTTTTGACAGTACAATTTCTTATCATTCCCTTTGTGAAGTCAGACTATATTTATAACTATCTTCTCCATATCATTAAAATTTGCCACCAAAGAAAGACCCACCTCCAGCCTTGCGAATCTCTCAGCCTTGTAAGATGCGATCTCTGCATTGATGAGTTTACTGAGGAGGAACTCGCGGAAGGCCGGTCCCTTCCTGAAGACTGCGGGATTCGGGAGGGTCGGCCCGAAGAACGGTACATCATCACGTGCTGCTACAGAGACCTATAACATTATACACAATGGATATTGTTATTTCCTTCATCAAGAAAATTATGTTTTATTCGCCATTTGTCATTTCAGAGGATGCAAAGCCTGCAGCCCAGTGTAACCTTTAGCTTCAAGCACCGAATCTCTGCACGTAAAAGACCCAACACACTTATCGATAATGGTGGGGGTAATCTTGTGTGCTTGGCCAAAAATGCAAGTCGTGACAAAGCATGACATGTTTCATCTCAATATTGATAATGACTGCTTTTAACCTTTATGTGTGCAGTGGCAAGACTTTGGTGGCATTAAATGCTACAGCTGATATAGAAGTAACATAAGGGCAGTCTGACTTTTAAGTAGAGCCCCATGGCTTATGTAAAAAGGTTTGCTCTACTCCATTACGAAATTAATGATGCTGCAGCTCACGATTTTCAGAACCTTAGGATAAAAACACACTTATATAACATGTCCCCGTGGGTGCTGTAACTATTATATAAAGTCAGACACAGCATAGTTTGTGGCATTTTCTAAAAGTATCTTGACTATGATAGAACAACTGTTGACAAGACTCTAATTGGCAACATTTTCCATCACAAGATGGATGAATCATTGTCATAAATCTATTATACTGTCTTCAAAAAAGGAGTCGAACCCAATAACCCAGGATCTAGAGTTAGCTTTTACTAGTTTTAGACTTTGAGACTTTATTTTGAGACTACATGTAGAGTAGACACTTGTGATATTGTATTTTACACTATTTGAACCTTGTATGTTTCCTGCAATTAGAAAACGGGCAAGAATTTGCAATAAACTTGTATTATAATATGACCAAAGTGACTGGGCCCTAAGGTGCAACTGTGCCATACTGTAAATTTTGAAAGTTATACAGTAATTGTATTTCATGTTGAGCACATTTTTTTTCTCTGTGACCTTTTCACCATAAATACATGACATTGCATAAATGCATTATTTTCCAATGTATTACTATTGTAAAACAGAATTGCTTCAACCTCAAATTCAAAACAGTGACAATGCAGAACCCCCTTACCACGAAATTTAAAAAAAAAAAAACATCGCAGAAGTAAGAGAATTTACAGTACCTTGTAATGTGTGTTCTCTGAGCAGGCGTTGAGAGGCTGAACCACGATGAAGGCGTGGAGGAAGTGTGAGGCGATCATGTCCGGGGTGAACGGCGTGTTCTCCTCCTGGAAGATGATACAGACAATGTCGTTCCCGATGTGTCTCTTCCTCTGCAGCTGCTGGCTGTCCCCCTCCGTGTAGGGCAGCTTGGTGGACACATGGAACATAACCTCCCTGTGGGACAACAAGATGGAATCATGAGATGACATGATGTTGCCTTTTCTTTTTCAAGTTTCTAAGAATGATGTTACCTTTTCTTTTTCAAGTTTATAAGAATGATGTTGCCTTTTCTTTTTCAAGTTTCTAAGAATGATGTTGCCTTTTCTTTTTCAAGTTTCTAAGAATGATGTTGCCTTTTCTTTTTCAAGTTTCTAAGAGTACAAATTCGCAAACAGCTTCATCTGTTGTTATAGAGGCTGCATTTTTTATTATTAAATTGTCATGTATGAAGGCATATCAACAGGAAACAGAAAAAGAAGCACTTATTTTATAAAGTTAACCTTATTTTTCAAGATAAAGAACCACTTCAAAGTATCACTGTTAGAAGTCCTCCAAGTTCTGTACCTGCTTTATATTACATATTACAATATGGCTGACATAACTTTGGGATGTCGAGAGACTTTGATAGACAACTATTTCAGAAAAATACTATCATTTCAATCATCGCTTTGCTAAGAAACCATCAGTGGCTATTGTTTCCAACAGCATGTGATAAAGATAAATAAGACAACTCACCTGTCCTTGAACTTGGTGTACACAGAAGTCTTGCCGGTCTGGCCATGCTGCGTGTCCAGTCCTCCCCGGTAACCCTCGAAGTCCTGCAGTTCCACCTGCTCCCCTAGGAGGCCCAGGAACTCCTGGAAGGCCGGGCTCTCCTGCCTGTTGCAGAACATGTCCTCCTCTTTCACCTGCCCAAACTTCTGGTACACCACCCCAAACTTGTACTGATTGGTCAGGACATGCTCGTCGTACGTCACTAGCAGTTCCGAACCCTAGGTGGGATGAGGAAGAGAAATTCCGATGATCAGTATACATGTATGGAGTCTTTCTTTCATATCATTTTACTTGATTCTACCTTAAATTCTACTTTAAATACAGAAATATTTGTAGTGGTTTAATGTATGTGGTTTTCATGGTGGCTACTTCACTGTAAACTTAAAACCACTGCACACATTTTCCAATTACAGTATGAGACCACACTTCCGAAAACTTAAAACCTCCGCAAACACTCCATATCCCAGCTACCACAAAATTAAATCCCGGCAAACATGACTGCATTTACAGTATATCATGACTATCAGCTAGGAACATTAAGCTGCATTTAAATCTGTATCAAAAAGGCACTTTCAAGTCAAGATGAAATGTTGTGATGAAATATATTGTTTTCCTTACCTTAGGAAAGAGGACAGGGTGGAATCTCTCCACAGAGACATCCTCACACACCAGCTTGGCCATTCTGGCCGGGCCGGGAAACTCCGCCAGGCAGGAGGATGGGACAATCTCATGGATGGTGCCTGTGTGTCGTCTGGGGGGTGCAGAATGAAGGCAAAATGAAACACCAACTCTTACTTTCTTAGCTGTCTCATGTGTGTCAGTAATTCAATCTGAAGGTGAATTTTAACAAATTTGCAACAGAAACAAGTTGATTGATTCATTCCATGATAGATACTTAGGTGTAGTCAAAAATTTCAAGTTACAATCTTTGTTTCTATTGGAAATTACAGTTACAATTTGTCATCAAAGCCTTTCATTTCTGGCTGAAGCTAGAATAATTTCATAGTACAATGCATGCTAAACAGTAACATATGTATAAAATACAGACTTAACTATTATGTTGTGCTATGAATCATAACCACAGTTTCAGCACTAAGGACAGGATTGTCTTGAACCTACCTGAGAATGAGTCTCAGGTGTTCCTGTGAGGAGATGGTCTCTGGCTTGACAGACAGAACCAGATGTCCCAGGTTCTCATCCCAGGCAAAGAAATTCATGTGTTCCTACAAATGGGAAAAACAAAGGAAGTTCATCTCTGCTTCCCACAGTGAAAGTAAGGTGCGTTAAGAAATCTTAAAATGTTTACAGTAAGAGGTGAGGGCAAAATCTTAACACAAACAAGTGTTTGGTAATCCTACTGTACTACAAAATTGTTTCAACTGCAAACTGAAAACACTTAAAATACAGTTTTCCCTCCCACCCAGAAATAAAAACTACTGTGAAAGTTACCGTAATGCATCTATAGTGATACAGTGAAAAATGAACAACAAAAACAAGTACATTGTACTAGATCTTGTGTGTTTTCCTACCTTGCCCAGGAAGTGTCTTCTGTAGCACTTTGCAGTGTCATCTGCCTCTAGCTTGTACTTGGCAGGACAGGAGGGGAGGATGGGTCGCCCCTGGCTGTCCGTCAGTGTATCCGGGTCATTTCCGTCCACCCAGTATCTGCCATTGGCCGGGGCCACAATCATCGGGTATGGGCCCTCGCCTTTGATGACCTGTACCAACATGGACAAAATTCGTTTTCAAATTCTTGCTATTCTATTCTTCTATAGTCAAACCTGTGCAAACTTCTACACACATGTAAGGAGCACCTGGCCAATGTGACCACTTCTTGTAATTTTTCCTGTTGACACAAGCATTAAGAATTCCTGTCTACTGTGTCATCACAGACCAGATTTCATTGGTCAGTAGTCATTGTAAGTAGTTTTCACTTTCACTTTCCAAAATTGGTCAGACTATAGCCAGACTATAGTCAAGTTTGACCACATTTGCATGTTTCTGGTACTAAAACAGGTAAAGAACTTTTCTACTCCCACGAATCATATCAACTTCAGCCACCTTGACATTGACGAACTAACAGCAAAGTTCCTTAGTGGAAATAATTCCCTCTTGCCCAGAGGTCCTAGATGCACTTGAGAGATACGGCCCTGCTGCACAAAATCCAATTACCCTGGGATGTACTAGAACAGCTGATAACAAAATCTACATGTTTACCTCGGAGTCCACATTCTGCATGTACAAGATAACCTGCAGACTTTTCTGCCCTGAAACTAATGGAGTTAACACCAGCAAACCAAAGAGCCTATCTATACTCCTACAGGGGATTGGAAGGGTAGGTTTTCCCACTCATTTCCGATTGAATATGAGGGTGGCAAGGCGGCCATCCGGACTCTGATTTCTTTGTACCAGATGTAAAGTAGATGTACAGAAGAGTGCTCACCTGTTGGAGAAGTCTGTAGGACGGTCTGCAACTGGGGCTGGGAGAGTCCTGGAGAAGACCAAAAACAAGTATTGTAAATTATACGAACAGAAATTAAAGATGTATGACGAGACTGTACCCTACATGTACACCAAAATACAGCGAGGCCACCATCATAATTAATACGTCCTTTGCAGTGTTAGGACACATATTGAATCATTTAGAGTTTGAAATACTTTTGAATTTGCCAGTACTTTAATAAAGCAACCAATTTTAAATTCTTTTTCCTCTCCTTCTGCCCCACAAACTCTACAGAGTTTGGGGGCCCGGTTATGGTGGTTCTTTGCCATGAAAAGGTCAACATGGGGACACCGTCAAAGCTCGAAAACCCTTTGAAGCTTGTACCAAGAGGACGATGGATTTCCTCTCGAGCAGTGGTTCAAAAATAATGCAGACTCTCTCAGCAGGCCCTACAAAGATTTTAAAGACTTTGAGGTCACCATAATGATGTCTTTTGCCATGAACGGTTCACATGAGGACACGTAAAAACACACTTGGAGCTGGAAAGCCTTTTGAAGTTGGTAGCGTGATCAGTGATTGGGACCACAAACTCCCTGGGCTTCCTGATGAGGACTCTGCTTAGTATGGATGAGGCATGTGCAATGCCCCGGCACGAGGCAATTTCGCCGGTGGGCACACTCCCTGTTAACCTCTGCTCCAGCCTAATTAACAGGGAGGCTTTAAATTTGGTTGCTGGGCTTGCATTTTGGTTGGGAGCCAAGATGGTTATTTTCCACCGATCCCTGCTCTAACCATTGCTGATGGAACATGGCTGGCGTTATGTGACACGTGCCTCTGGGGGGTGCCAAATATGCCTTTTCATTTTGTAACAGACCGATGGGTAGAAATAACAAAGTCAAAGATGGGAGCAGTCATCTTTCTTTCACCTCTTATCTTCTGTGTGCGAACAAACCCTGACCTAATACTTCACAGAAACTGCTTCCTCACAAAGCCAGAGTCAGACATCAGTCATGTATAAGACAAGCTTCTTGCTACTGCACACAGGATACTGTCATCATTATTCCAGCCTTTATACTACTAAAGACCAAGATTTTGATGGATCATTATTTTGGGTCCTATGTTTTGCATGTCACACGTACTGTGGGTGGGCTATTCTGCTTTTAATGCTAGGAAGTCAAATGTTAAGACATTTCTGTTGTGCCTGTGAGTCTTTGCTCGTGAGCTGAGGCTAGATCAGAATGCATGAATGTCGTGTTGAATTTGCTTTTTAAAATCTAAAATGTATACTAATTGTTTACAATCATGCTTCTTCATAATGCTCACTGTGAGTAAGTCAAACCTGAAAGTGAATCAATGCAGGGTGGACAGTGCATCACTTTGCTGTTATCTGCCTTTCAGCCTTTTGAAACTTTCCTTACTACATGTCAAAACTACTTAAGTTGGCCTTTGATCAGTGGTGCCCATCTCAGTGTGAAATCAGCTAGCATAGAGGCTAAGTAATAGTCCTTGGAGGCACAGACATGACTTGTTTATCAGCTCATTTCTGTCTCACTGGTCACAGAAAGCTGCCCCGGCAGAAAACTGCAGAGGATTTCTGTGTCGTTGGAAGCAGTGGTGTTACGGTGATTTTAGTAGGAACATTTTGAAATAATCCGTTTCTCTTTGGCCTCATATAAAGTGACTACTAGTCTAGAATGTAATTTATTTTCCACTGCTTTCATCACACATCTTACCGCACAGAAAACATGACTATTGGAGTGTGTCAAATCCTTGTGAACAACCAAAGAAATTGCATAGAGTTGCTTCCCTAATAGGTAGGCTTACAGCTAGGGCACGAAGTGGGTTTGCACACAGATGTGCTAACATTGCACTGAACATCGCCTTGCCTGACTACATGCCTGTTGGGCAAAGAGAGCTACATCATGAACACGTACTGATTGGTAGTGTTAGGGAAAATCAATGATGCAATGTTGTGTTGAAAATGGAGGGGAAAAAACCGAAGTCAGCATCTCCATTAGATAAGGATTGGAGGTTTCATCGACAGATTCAGTGTACTGATTTAGTCTTCATGAGTTGTATCCAATGGATTGTTACTTGAAGTAAGACTCCGTACCATTTATGTGTGAGTGAGTAAATAAAACAGCCACAGTACATAAAATAAAAGTGATTTGTACCAGTTTTTCTGAGACTTACCCGGTTGTCACGAGGTTTGCAGGCCTCAGGCAGAGTGCAACGTTGCTCATCCAGACGGTCGCTCTAAAACAGAAAATTATAAGGAACAATTACAACTAAGTCCATTTAAGAAAACAGATTCCAAGAAAGAAAAAGAAAGTATGCAGAGTTGCAATTTCATCCGAACATGCAAGATATGGTCTTCTGAGAGAATATGAGATTAAGAATTCAAATGCAAACATACATAAGCTGCCACAAGGACTCACCTGGACCTTTTCCAGCATTGCGATCAGGTCTTTTGTCTGCAGGGAAGCAAAAAGATAACATAACATGAGATCAAAGCCAGCGAACTTCACGCATGATGGTGCTGAAACGTACTCTCACAGCACCTTTCCATATATAGTATAGTATCACATAGGTTTCATAAGAATCCATTACCAGTAAGTCGTGCTTCGGATCACAAAAGAACCCGTCTGACAGACGCTTAACAGCATGGCACTGATGTTGACACATGTATCCGGGGCTGTGCGTATGACATGACACACACGTGAAAGTGTCCTCACGCGTCCTTTATACATGTATAACGATTGGCTGCCACACGTGAATTCATAACCCTCATTTCTTCACCATCATTTTTATGGCTTTTCAATCTGCTTTTAGCTCTCAGAGGCACTTCCTGTATTAGGAAGAATTGTTGCAGAGAGACACTCATCATTTTTGCTGCGTAGGCCAGAAATTACCTTTTAGTTCAATGACATTAATATCTGTGCAATGTCAGTTCCCTCATAACTTTAGGATCCTACATAATATAGTAGGTTGGGAAAACCAATGTGGAGGTACAATGCTTTTTGACTGCACATATCAAACTGTAATCTGTCATATAAGTAGTCAACGTATTGGGTGATTTAGTGACCTGTGCAAGACTTACACGTACAGAGAATGAAAATCTGATGATTGAAACTGCTTTGATCTTGTCAAAGGTTGTCAAAAAGGTCACTAATATTTAGGTCAATCTGAAGATGAAATCAAAGTTGAACTGCAATTTTGTATGAAAATTGGACGTACCCAAGTTTTCCACTGTCCAACCCCTATCTTTGTCATTAAGAATGAGAAACAGAGATGGGGGGCGCCATATACTTTCTCCAACTTATGTTGTCACTCAGCTCACCAAGTCATGTATTCTATCTGCATAATGTGACATCACAGATGCAGTGGATGTTCATTCCTTGATAAGGACTAATGTTGGACAGTCGAAAATTTGTGTAGGTCCATTTTTTGTGTCGGAAATTACCGTCCAACTTTC
>NC_049992.1:8930594-8932969 GCF_000003815.2 Branchiostoma floridae | reverse complement strand
TGGGATATTGCCTCCCTCACAAATCGATCCAAGTGGGAGGATATACGTCCTGCACACATTAGCCCCAGCACATAGATCATGGAAGCAATTGGTCATGACTGGTTGGGGACATTTCCTTTTAAAAGCAGCACCAGTGACACTGCTGAGGTGCGGTGCTGCATACAATGTACGGTTGGTCATGTCAGTATCTACCAGGTTTAATCATAAGGTGTCACCTTACACTGCTGTAATATGACGCCAACATAATTATGGTCCATAAATCTGATACTAGGTAGGTGGCTGGACATGATTATGAGATCTTCTGTTGGCTATCAATAGCAGAATTTACCACAGGCTAGGATGAAGAGAGGGTGATAAGGTACAATCAATACAATTGGCGGTTCTAGTACATGTATTCACATTTAAATGATAAATAAGAGGACAGATTACAATCAAAGTTGGAGATGGCATCTCGGGGATTGACTGTTGAAATCAGTCCAATTCATAGCTCTATAGTCTGGTGGTAGATTAATTTTATCCTTGTCTTTTATCACCAAGGTTCCTGGTTTCTTTGTATTCGAGATTTGAAACAAAGTATTTCCTGACAATATCAATATTTCCAATACAGTAACTGTTGTATCTTTAGAAAAAGCCATTTGACAAATTCATTTCTTGTTCTCTTCATACATTTTGTATATCTGCGTTCCTTGTTTGTTAGATTTTTTATTGTCTATAGCCAAAATTATTCAACAAATTCAAGAAAGCTGTAACCGAATGTTATTCATCGTGGGATCTGTCCTTGGTGCTGACTCTATGCTGTTCTGACAGGTCCACTCCATGTAGTGGAAAGTACATGATTATTTTCGTCAAATAAGTTTCAATCAACCAGCTCTAAAATAAAAAGGGGAAAATAACCAATGAGCATCTAATAAAATGTTTGTTGCCTCTTTTTGACCAACATCTTCATGTCGAAAAGTTTGCCACCTGGTAAGATTGTTCTGCTTATCTTATTTGACAAGATATGCACGCAGTGGTATGCTGAAGAAGAATATCTGAATCCTCAGTAACGAGTCAGTGGTCTGAAAACATAAATACAGCCTTGGGTAAGTCAAACTTGAATCACAAGTGATTGCACAGAAACTCTTGGATCCCCGCTGATCAGAATCAATCTATCTTCCTGCACAATTTACAGGACTTTTCCTCAGAACACGACAAGTCGACTTCCAAGCGAGATTAAAAGATTAAGTGCTATCAACATGACAATGAACTGACATTAAGACTCATCTCCCGGTCGGATGTATTGATTCCTGGCGGGCATGAAATTGGGAATTACACTGCGGCAGACAATCCTGGCACAAACGAAGGGCATTAATATCAATTTGTATGCATCGGGAAAGGGGCTGGAGGGAGAACGATGTGCTACATATCATTTGGCACCGAATGTCGGTCATTAGCCTCTGTGCTTCTAACCAGACAATTTAGAAAGTTCTGGAAAAGTTAGACTGTAATTTCCAACACAAAATTGGACTTACCCCAAATTTTCGACCGTACAAGATTCAATCTTTGTCAAGGAATGAATGATTTTCGTGTTGGAAAATACCAAACTTTTCTAGAATGACTTCTACCAACACAGATGAAGTTTCCAGTAAAGTAGAAATTTGTAATCTATGCCTGGCAGTGATGCTTGTGCTATTTCATAAGTTGCTCTTGCTTTGAAATTTTCAACAATTAAAACAAGGAGAAAGCTTCAGTTTTCTTGTGAAATCCATAGTTACAGAGACTAAAAATTTCTTCGTCAACTTTTGAAACAACTGAGATTTATTCAATGCCCTAACTTTAAAGATCCCATACTTGATACCACCTGGTCATATCTGAACTTTAAAGATAAATCTAAACCATTTAGGCCTCCTACTGTGATCAAAGTTGGATTAACTCTGTGATCAAACTATGACCTAACTATGTCCTTTCCTCTGACATTTCTGCTTGTAACATTTGTGCGGGGCATACAGGAAGCATACGCAGAGCTATGATGACAGCATGTCTAAGTACATAGGAGAGGAATTTGCATTACCTCAATAGACACTTAAATTGGCAATCAGAAGTAGTCAGTGAGCAATTTTGGGGGGGGGGGGGGTGAACTGTGTGAAGTCTCGAGGAAATGATGGCTTGCTGGACAGATTTTTCATCAGATTAGCTGCATTACAATTGTGGGAATTATTTGTGGGAACCTTCCGATCAAATGCACCCAGCAGGAAGCGGCCGGTAAGTGGTGACCTTTCCACCTCAGGGCCAGCAAAGGTCATCTACAGAGTCATCAAATGATCATCTTTTGATGCCGTTACCAAAGAAACGTCTCCAAATACAGATTACAAGATGTGTGTGGTGAGGGAATGCCC
>NC_049992.1:8914700-8930494 GCF_000003815.2 Branchiostoma floridae | reverse complement strand
TTACGGAGACCATCTGACCGATTAGACTTCAGCAGAAATAGAACAATATAACGTATATGAAATCTGAAGACTTTCACAAAGAGCACTATGATAACACATGTGATGTTATCATAAGTGCACTTCACAGTCCACCCATACCCATGTACATAACATTATTTAATCTCTTCATCCTCCATATAGATAAGTATCATATTACAATGCTGCATGCCCAAGAAAACTTACAGTATCCTTTACACTACAGAACTTTTAATGGTGCCCATGTTCTTCTAACAATTTCTCAGGTAACGGTAGGAGTACAGCATGAAGTACAGTACATATATGACATCACATATAAGCAGAAGTTATAAAGTCACTTGAAGTTGTGTGAGAAATGGTACTTGTGGCCAGTCAAGTGGATGCTAAGCTATAACAGAATGTTTGCAGGAGTCAGAGCATCACGTGGAACTCCCACACTGTCAAGTGCAGCAATCTTCGGTCTGGTGAAGTGTGGCCAAATTGGTACTCCGCATCCCGGCGACCTCGGTCCATTACAGTTATGTACTTTCCCACGCAACATTGGAACCACGCCACCCAGACAGGCTAGCTACATTGTAGGCATGTTAACTACATATTCCCCAGGAACATTCATAATTTATATGGGAGGCACCCCAACTACATTAGGGCAGGCCAATCAAAATGATTTCTATAGTGGACTCTTCAATTGAAATCAGTGAAATGTCTGGATATTGAAATTGCAAAATTTAAACCAGAGCAAAAAAGCATAATAGTCCAGTAAATTCTATAACTATCTAGTTATTAAGAGTAGGAAATGAGGATTAGTTACTTTTCCTTAAATAGCCATACTCATCCGTTATAAATCTAAAGAAAAGCACTTAATCCTACTTGGCTTAACCCTTTGTGGCAGACAACTTTTTACTAATCAAAAATTGAAGAGAAACTGGAAAATAGTCCATTCTCCATATAAAAGCTGGAAATCTGCACAATCAGATTTAATGTAAGTTTGATATTGACTTGGACCTCACAGATAGAAAAGGGAGTGTGTAATTGTGAGTTACCTTACTATTTTCCATCTCCAGATTTATCATTCATTTGACATTCACCACGACACAGCATCTCCAACATTTATTTTAGACAACTATTTGACAATGTTCTACTGCATTTGCAACAAACAAATACCTGGCGTGCAAACATGTTTTCATCTAGGTCAGAATGAATGTACAGATAATGTCACTAACCGTAGCGTCCAATGACATGGGTCCGCTCCTGTCCCCGTGGTCGACATGGTCGGCACAGTACAACCCGTCCTCCATGCTGCGCTTTCTGCAGAAACAACACACAGGAATGCTTAACAGAGGGCAACATCAGTGCAGTTCCTTGGTTCCAGGGTTAGACAAGTTTTCAAAAATTCACTTGTCCTATCGGGCAAGTACATTAGAAATTTACTTGCCCGAACCAAATTTTCACTTGCCCGAAATTTAAATTACATTTTTCTATGTGTTTTCACTTTCATAAATTCTCACTTTTGTTAAGAGACCACGTCTAGCGAAATAATAGACGTTAAATGAGGACAGCAACAACAACAAAATCGATGTCTCTACTGGCTTAAAAATGACATGGTCAATATAGGCAGCCATTCAGCCCCATGTGCTGTCACACTCAGTGGTAATTTGAGCGGGTCACATCTGGAAATTCTTACTTGCCCGTTGGGCAAGTGGGGAAGCACTTCTGCTTGCCCGAACAACACTTTTACTTGCCCAGTACAATTGGGCTAATGGAGCTGTTTATCCCTGGGTTCTCACAATTACTCTCTAAAATCTCAAGATTCAAAACTTAACACCATTAATATCTAGCAGCAGAGGCCAGGTAATTGCACTATGGATTACCGCACACTTCTGTTAATTGCACGGAATCTCAAAATCCCAAACCGGAGCGATCCAGATGGATAAATTCACATTTTTGCACCACCTGCACGAAACGCGCCGGCAAATGGGGTATGCAATTGAACAGCTTCTGCTGTATCAGCCGAGTATTACAGGTAGATGAATGTGTGGACACATGCAAATTTATGCAAAATGTAGTAGAGTTGCCGTGAAGTATGAAGTCTTCTAGCATAATTCAAACACTGAAACTCAAGGCACATGTTGAACTGAAATATATTCAGTTTGTGCCATGGAAAACATTAATTTTGTCAAATTAATTAATGAATTAATACTCAAGCGTAGTAACAGAAAAAGTAGTGCCGTGACTGTATTACAAAGGCATCCATCAGCATGCTTCTGACATACTAAAAATAAATTGAGGAGGTTAACACATGGGGTAATAATAAAACTACATAAAGCCTCCATACCAGCATACAATCATAGTTTAACCCAATTCTATCAAACACAATCTCCCCATTCTCCTTTCATGATAATATTCCCCCTTTATGTTTCCAACATTACAATCATAACTATGATATTAGACTTTTCTTGATTAAGGATCCAATCATGGTGGCTGATATGAAACATCGTTAAATCCTGAAAGATTCAATTGCTTCGTCGCACAAAACCAATTTTTCGGCGAGCCCGACGATATTGCATCCTCCAGGGAGCCATGCATTCATGTGTGCTGATTACAGTCAATGCTGTTACAGGAGAGAAACCGAATTATATCAGACCAGTCAAGTACCGTGTCTGCAAAGTTTATGATATCACAGCCACCAAGGGTGTAGTCTCACGTCTTGATATCTATTAACAGAACAGTGATGTCATTGTCTAGCAGAAAAGAAGTGGAGCCTTCAGTAGTGGCAGAGAATACAGATGGAAGGGCTGCTATTGTACTAATGTCTTATGATATTATGTTATCAGGGAAAAAAATTGCAAGAGGGAGCAGCGCAATTGAGTGGTACCACCAAATGGGGGAGATAGGACGCTCTCTATGAGGGTGTGGAGTTTTTAAAAATTCTAAGTTAAAATGGAGCACTCTATGGCTTCCTAGGGGCCACAAGTACTACCAGACAGGTCACAGTTGAAGACTGTGATCCCAAGAATCAATCAGAATTTTATGCTTGCCAGAGGATCTGCTTCCCAGGGTAAGGGCATGAGGTTGCAGTGATCCTGTACCCTTGTTAACAAAAAAATCCCTGATGTTATTCTATTGGGGGGAAGGGGGGGGGGGTTTAAGGAGTGAGCAATACTTCAGCCAGGTTAAGTCCAGTGTAAAGAGGTTAAGCCATGTGATGAACAACACAGTTCAACAACCAAGGGGTCTTTCTGGAACCGACAGTTTTCGACCTGCTATCGTTGAGGAGCCCACTTGTACCTAGCCTTCAGTAAAGCCCTTTGAGCTGGTATCCGGAACTGATCGGACAAGGACATACACGGCACACCTGGTCTCCCACACACTGTCCTTGGTCATCCTTGGCCGAAATAATGGACAAACCACATTAAAATCTATTCACATCATCCAAGACAAGGAGTGGGATAATATGAAACTGCCTGGGGCATGTGTTATAATGCACAGGATGTGTTGGATTAAGCTCTTGGCATAGCTGATATATATAGCACAGTAAATGTCAGAAAAGATTCCCATTGTTAACACATCAGCCATCTTGTACAACAGGAAGAAAAGTCACTGAGTAGAGAAATTGCTGCCCAGTCTGCCCTAGGCATAAGAGAATCTACAATCATGTATTTTCAGGTTAAGTTACATAAGAGGCTGACCAAACCAAACAATTTCCCAGATTCTGAGACTGTCTTTATTTACGTCATTATTTATAATTTTGCCGTTAATAGACGACTGTTAATGGATTACATATGGTAACATTTTCTGCTTGGTGATTTTTTAATACCACTATGCACTATATCGTATATGCGGCATCAAAGGCCTCCAGCTACTGGAAAATGATACATTTTGCATGCGACCTGCAAAACCTGGTTACTGTGACATTCTCTGGCTAAATCTGCCTGAAGAACTTGTACCCTGCAGGCTATCTATGACATGTTTGAACAAAAAACATGTCTAAACCAAGCAAAGTTCACGCTTACTCAGGAGAAACGTTTTCAAACGTCTTCCAACTTCTAACCAACCAGAGCCGGGTACGTTGCTAGGTACGTAATGCCTGAGTAAGCCAATGCAATGTCTACACCAAGATTAAAACTTAGCACGTAAACCAAAGCTAAAAGGTCTGGAAAGCCGTGAAAGTCGTAGAAAAAGGTCACCAGTTCCGTGTTTGTCTCCCTGTCTCTGTGGTAGAGCTGGTGGAATCTCTACTAATGGATTCTGCCAGGTCGTTGCAACCTGAGAAATGTCTCAAGATCAAAATGACCTGTGAGGGGGCTAACTAGTTTCACTTTGATCTCCACTTGTCTTTGATCATTTCTTTTGAGTACATGAAAACATGGCATTAAGTAAAAATGTGGAAAAATGCACCTGGTGTTAGCCACAGTCTACCGAGAAACAGAATTTAAACCAAGCACACAAGCTTTAATGCAATGACATTGGGAATGCTCTTTTTTTTTATATTATGAAAAATATAAAGTTCATGTTAAAATGACATGAAATACATAAATTCCATCCCTATGTTATATGCTAACATAGAACATAGCCTGCCCATAATTTCAGAAAGTGAAAAATCTCTGTTCACTCACTATCTTTTTACCAATGATTTCACCTTAGTGTGCAAGCCTAGGGTTAGATATGCTCACTTTGTTTGTGTTGAAAGCAAGGCCAAATCAACAAAAGGTTACCATGGCCAGGCTGCCCTGTCCTTATCTCCCTTACATAAGCTGAAAGATTTCCACATGGCTCTACCATCTACCAAACAAAAACTGACCCTACGCATATGACATTGTGATAGCGTCACAAGGTAGCAGGTTTGGGTCTTAAGGAATCATATCCAACGTACGTCTTATATAACGATAATGTCTTGTATAAAGGGTACTTCCTATCCTTGACATGTTTTTTTGATGTCCTCAAACACAATTGAGGAGGAGAAAACAAATTGCAAATTAGACCAGATATTCCTCATATCTTGAAAGTTCATCTGTGCTGGTAAAAGTCATTCTGGATAACGTTATCTGTAATGTCCAACACTAGAGATTGTACTTTTCAACTAATTGACTCCAGTCTGTCATTCCTTGACAAAGACTTGAGTCGATCAGTCAAAAATTTTGTCCAATGTTCTTGTGCTGGAAACTACAATTCAACTTTATCCAGAATGACCAACTATTCCTCACTGTGATGCTCAAAGAGTCAGTTCCAGTAAAAAAAAATTTTATACACAGCGGAGTCCAACTCAGGATAAAAAATACATTTTGTACTGATAAAAGCTAAGTTCTTACAAATCTGGCATTCCATTCTCTATTTCATGTACCAGGGAAAAATTCCCAAGCCCTAAGTTAGTGGTGCTGTCCCAGGTGCTGAAACGGTTACTGTGATAACAATGCTAGTTTTTCCATTGTTTGCATTGGTAACATATCTATGCATAACACATCTAGTTCATCCACAAACTTCTCTGATGCTTGCATTGTGCAAAATCATAAAATTTACAACCTTAGACTTAACAAGTGAGAGTAATTCCAGAATGAAAATTTTATGATGCCCACAGCAGCTGTGGTAACCTGTGGGAAGAGAGGTTTCTCCCATCATGAAACAAGGCCACTTCTTCAATTTTAACAAGAATAAGTTGGTGTAGTCATCACATCATAAGTTTCATTTCAATTTGCTGTGGGTGACCATATCAAGTATAAGACATCAAATTTGCAGTCAAGCTTTACTTGTCTATCAATTTGCTTGTAGATCAGCACTTACCTTGAAGTCAAAATTATTTCTTCTCCTTCTGACTTACAATAAGCACTTGTAAGGATACTCAAGATTGTGCAGGTTTCATAACCTATGCCATATACAAAACAGTCTGGTAGAAGGTACAACAACAGGCCACATGACCAAGGAATAGCAACTTGTCAGGGACAGTCATCAACCGAGGTGGAGTAGCCCCAGTTAAAAGTCACCAGGACCGACAAACAACCTAGCATAGCATCCGTAGTCCGGTGGTTAGCAGCCCTACTTCTGGAACTAGAAGCCACAAGTAATGATTCCGGCTGTGTTGCTCTCCTAACAAGTACGCTACTGAATAGAGTTGCAGTCCTTAGGCCAGGACGTTAAGCTGTGGTCCACTGTTTATGGTGCTAGTTGAAAAGTGCTAAGTAAATTTTCTACGGAAGCTGCAGGGTTGAGACAAGACTGGCCAGGAGGAAAAAATGCTGCCACAAAGAGGAATAAATAGGACTACCTCAACCTTGCGGTTCCTCTCTTGCAGCGTCTTCTTCCCATTGACAGCGAACGCACACAGCAAAGCCGTGTATGTGACATGTCGTTCTGATTAAGAACGTCTACGGTGAGGTCAGAATGACGGAGCTTGGTCAGTCTCGTCACCGTTACGTCTCTGCTGACTGAACCCGAAGGAAGTATAAGCATAACTTTTATAGCTTACCTGTTTACACCATATATGGCAAGCACTTAGTGTCCTGTGCTTCCAAAAAGTACCTGGAGATTATCTTGAGCAAAGCGGCATTTCACTCCACGTCGACAGAGCCATTGAAATCCTGGAGGCTTTTAAGTGCCTTTGCCCGTGTCAGTCAATCTGGTAAATACTAGGAAATGTCAGACACTCAGAGGCTTCACGTGTTTGGGACGTGGAGGCACTAATGCGGTGTTGACGCCACGGCGATAGGTCACGTTGCCCCCACATGGCTCCATATGCCTTTGTAAAGATGCAATTTTGAAAACCAAGCCATGCCTCCATGACGCACCGGTTTCTTAAATGCAGCAGTGACGTTGCCACTGTACGTGAATGGTGCAATCACTTACATAAGTGCGACGGCAAAGTTGCTACCTACAAATCAAGATACATAATGGATTTATAGAAGTACCATGTACGTACGTACGTTTTTCAGGAGAGCTTCACTTAAGTCATACTAATGGGTCACATTGACAGGACATGCCGACCTGTACGAGCCATAATTTGTGCACTCTCACGTGGAACCGACAAGTGCGAGGCTAAAGTAGGAACGATGGTTCTTCACCGCTGCAGTTAAGAGTTTCCACTAATGTCGAAGGACATGGTAAGTGGCCGATTCGTCTCAACTTTTCACGATTGCCGTATGTTGACATATGTTTGGTGGAAGCGGGAAACTTTCTCAAGAAAGGTACGGTCCACTGCACTTTGATTAGGTTCTTGAATTCTTGGAAACAGGAGTTACTTTTATACAGGTCATCATGTAAGATGAACTCACTGTAGGCTCAATAATGTTTGATGTTGTTCTGGAAAGAGTACCGGTGGTGTCACACAAGCAGCAGACTGGTTTTCCCTACCAAAGATAGACAAAAAAACCTTTCAACCAGAAAGCGATATGCTAAGGG
Source organism: Branchiostoma floridae (assembly GCF_000003815.2). NCBI lineage: Eukaryota > Metazoa > Chordata > Leptocardii > Amphioxiformes > Branchiostomatidae > Branchiostoma > Branchiostoma floridae. The sequence continues at coordinate 8,923,093 of NC_049992.1, read as the reverse complement.
CTCAGTTACACTTACTGTATGATATGATTGTGACAGTAAATCAATGGCATTCTTCGGGCAGTCGTTGAAGTGTAATGTACAAAATTTAGGTGTCTTTTGACAAAATCTTGGCAAAATCCTGTATGTTTCTATACAAAATGTTTTAACTTGTCATTCAAATGCAACATTGAATACTGTAATAGCATTAAATCTTTTAAACAACTATGTAAAAGCACAATTATTGTGTATTCACTGTGGAGAGGTTACTGTGAAAGCCATTGAAATAAAATCACTGGGAGCATTCCAAGATTTACAGTTGTACATACAACAAGACTTAGTCCCAGCGTTAAGGACTTCTGCTTGAAACACTATCCAGATTACTGCCTTCAACCGGTTCCCAAGTGCAGGCATCACATTCAAGCTCAACTCAAGAGTCAACAGTTTTCCATTAGCTCCAACCAAGTAGGCTTTACACACTCTCTCCCGTCCTGTCTCCACTTAACTCCTGAGATCTACTTTTGAAGCTTACTAGTACCTCCCTCTGCCAACAAAGTACCAAAGGAGATGTTTACGAAAAGTGTGGAAATGTCAGCCTGACAGGGCACCCTGACATTCTCTGGCTGTTACGCGACGGTCATGGCCTTGACAAAATGCAGGATGTGCGCTAAGGCTACTTGGATACGTAAATGTCAGCATAACAGTAGAATATTCAGTCAAACAATAGTCAGAATATGAAGTATATAGTAGAGTGGACTCATCCCTCAGCTAACTGACATCTATAGTCAGAATATGAATTTCAAAATGTTAAGGTACGGACATGCAACCTAAGGTTGAATCTTAAATTAAGTGATGTGATCTGAAAGGGACCGAAAAGTACCAATAATCCATCATGATTTTTGGCTATGTGGCGTGTAGACAGCCATTGATATCCAGAATTGTGAGGAAAAGGTCCTAGCCTTTATGTAATCAAAGTACATGTAATACTGTAACATGCATATAATACTCAGGTCTTTCTATAAAACTAAGTCTAGAACTTGATGGCAGCAAAGGGATTGTATATGTAGTACTGTACATTTAAGTCCGTAGATCCTTCTTGGAAAAGAACAAGGATGTACCATCCTAAAACTAAAACTACCTTAAGTCAGCTATAGCTATGGAAAGAACAACAAGGAGTTATGGCCGTAGGGCAAGTCGTGCTATGTGATATAACCAGCTTGCAGTCCCCAGGTGCAAAGCTGGTGTGTTATGTTAAAGGAGGTTATCCTTTAACCAAGTAAGAGATTCAAAGAAAGGAGACGGGTGATATAAACTAGACCATCAACTGATTGATTGAATTTAGATGCTAAACATGAACATATTCTGCTAATGGGAATGTGTAATTCAAAAGAGAAATGTGCTTATGATTTGACAACCTGACAGCATAAATTCTATCTCCAACTTTTGGATGGAGAGCTTAGAATAGTTACATAAATAATACATAACTTCATAAAACTCTTACAGGAAAAAAACATATTGCTGAATATTCAGGTGCCACTGATCGTGACATCACCACATTGCTGAAAACTCTCGAGGCACTTTGCTATGCCTCATGTTCAATCTTTCCCCAACATATGATTAGGCACTCAGCATGTTTTTCACCATTAAAGCCTCTCATCCTCACTTCTATTCAACACTTGACATGACGGCAAGTGACTTTATATGATGTACATGTGCAACATGTGCAAGTCTGTTGCCACTCTTGACCTTATATGTAGGCCGTTTGCACGGGGCTTCTCTTTATTTTTGTAGCGTGACATCCCCACCTGAAAGCATGGACAACTCTCTTTACATAAGGAGTTGTCCAGTGGCCCTTTATTCTACTTCTACTTAACACATAATCCAGATTGAGGCTCAAATACCAGCCTACCTATCACATTCTGACCATTCACAAGCAGATAGATGTGAATGCTTGCTAATAGGAAGAACAAGTCCTTCAAAGTCCTATTTTTGAGGCTATATATATAACTGAAGCATACAAAAAACACTTACCAGTAGAACCACAACGGTTACTGCAGTTCTTGGTTATGAGTATGGGTGAGAACTGACCAAACCTGATCACTTTTCAGTGCAGCTACAGATTGATAAATGTATGTCTGAAGCACACAAAGAACACTACAATTGTACTCTTGGTTATACACTTAAGAAACAGTGATACACTTATGGGTACCAATATGGCAGAAACCAGCCTAAACCTCAGTTTCTAATGCAGTACTTCACCTAGTAAATTGACCTGTCTTGCAATATTGCATTTACTCACTCTATAAATACAGATACAGAGCTGAATCAGATGTGTTTAGTACAGTGATTCACAGGAGTATAACATGATTATATATCTCCTCTTCAAGTTGCTCTAAAAATGAAGGTCATTGTCCAAATGACATCTTAACCTAGCTCTATTTCATGACTTAGCCTTTCAACTTAAAACTAAAGAAGATTAAGAAGATTAGGTGAACAACATCTCAGCAAGTAGCCCCCAAATCCAGTTTCTACGTACTGTACAACATTCAAGACACACAGACTGCTCCTGTACATTAAGTCTATAAGGCAGAGGTTGCCTTGATCTTGCAAGGATCAAACAAAGAGCATCCTGTATCCTCTCTGAAAGGTAAAGCCTGGTGCAGGGGTGACATTTGACAGCACCTGGAAGAGCTCAGCCTTCTCAGAAGCCTTGATTCAGGAGGGGTCAGGATCTTAGGGTGAAGACGAGGAATGAAGATTTAATGATGTACCCCGGTAGTAGGTGAGGAAGTTAAGGTAAGTAATTCAGGGATGTGCAATTTGCAATCAGTTATTGATAAGTCCAAGTAGAATGCAAGAATCAGTATGCAGAATATCAACAGGTAGGTTGAACCGTGCTTCAAACAGGTGCTGAGCCAACCACCAACTGATGCTGTGAGCAGAAAATATTCTCCATTGCCCACAAAAAAACATGCCGCGCACATTGTGTATGGCCGTGTGACAAAGAAAAAAAAATGACCCAGTTTGGGCCATCAGCACCTTCTCTTTTCATGTGACAGATTTCCCATCATGGTAAACATGTGCGAGTGCGCATGCACGGCGACAACTCTAGATCTGCATCAGAGGACAATTACCAAAGAGAAGGGACATGAGCTCCATTCTCATCAACTCCAATTAGACCAGCCTAACGAGGCCTTTCTGCCAGCAGCTGCACCACAGGGCCACTAATGAGGGATGCGCCCTACATGATGTCTTGTCACATGTTCATCCCTTGTGCAGTACAGAAAGGTGACTCATTTGATATTGAAAGATATTTCATGTAATCCTTTTGGGATCCATCTACATTGTGCACGTTTTCCTATTATCACTTAGGATACTTGTTTGCTTGCAAAAATAAAAACAGCATAAAACTCTTTCCCCATTGTGTTTCTTTGTTGCTACCTTTTCATTCTAATTTTATCCCTGTTTCTTTTCGTTTCATTATTTTTTCTGGATTTATGGTGCATCATTTGACTATCTATGCTGAGCAGGAAGTATGCTGTGTACTGAATAGATGTACCACTCATTCACTATCCGGCTTATTGTCCGTTGTTCCCCGTCAGACCTTGGTTAGACATGCTTTAGGGTTTAAGATATAGATCTGTGATACATACGGACACTTCCAAAGGAGGCAGAGGATGACCCGAAACAAGAATCGACTGCTAATACATAATATGGCTGCTGATCGGGCATGCCTTCAGCTTAGAATTTTGTTCTATCCCAGTCATTGTTTGGGAGCCCCTCATGCATGTTGTTGATTTTCCTGGGAGCACAATCATGTTGTTCATTTTCCTGGTTAAATATGTCCTTTGAAGCTTATCAAAGTACATTTTCAATAGTTTCATGCCATTTGGGGATGGATGGGATTTTATGTTCTCGGTTTTCGCATTGAAACTTTACCGCAAACTTTAAACCACCGCAAACATTTTTCCATGGCAGTAAGAGACTTCAGTGCATGGTGCTACCGCAAACTTAAAACCACAGTCTTTTTGCCAATGTCGCGAAATTAAGTCCCCGCGAACTTAAATGAATTTACAGTATGTGCAGCTGACACAGCACAGAAGCCGCAGGATAACGATGACACTAAAAAAAGCCACTGAATGATCCGTGACGGCTCTGAGCAAGCCAACCAATGATCGTGACATTGAGTCGTGACAAGGCCGACTTGCTGTACATGACATGTATACATTTCCTTTGTTGCTGTTTTCGAAGCAGGCGCTTAATATACAGTCCATGAAAGTATTCTGTATGCACAGTGAGCATTCAATAACTCTGTGCTAATCCATCCCATTACATGCTGAAAGCATTTTGAATTGGCCCTGTTGGGCTTCATACAACATATCCTCTGTTTTAATCAAGGCCTAAAGAATGACCGAAGGGACTTGATGTGCAATCAATGTGTAATGGACCTCAGTAATTCCATGCTCATTACATCAAGTAAAATATTCTGTAACATCATATAACCAGTTTACAAGACTGTTGTGACAAAATTCAATAGACTACACTCAAGCTTTTGTGAGGAAGTAAAATGGCTCATCAATATCTAAATTGTGACTAAAATCGGTTCAGATAACTATAGTTACTATGATTTTATATACAGTATCATCATACATTATCTACATGTCACTTAACGACCAAGTATTCTCAAGATTTGGTATTTTATCTGTTTCATCTGTGCTTTTCTTTCTGTCACCGTTGTGTTAAGAATCTTGATCATCCAACACTTTGTAATTGGTGCATTAGGGAACTCATCAACCACCTCATTTCAGCAGCTTCGCTCTGTTTCAATAAAAATCAGGCTAATGAGTTTTCCGAAGTAGAGCTAATGAGAAGCAGCTCTAGTCATTAAAGCCATGAAGAAGGCGCTAAGCCAAAGGTATAACGCTAGTTCACCATAATCCAAGGGGTAACCTATATCCATTGCTGTCAAAACATGGTATTTAGGGACATATATCATGTGGACAAATGGTGGTTTCAAAGTGCAACATGTTTAAAATCATCACAATGTGAAACCAACGTCTGTTTTGCCCGTAAATACCATTCATTTAAGACCAACGTATATGGGTTACCCCGCGGACATATGTGAACTAGCGTTACCGAAATGTTGGCATGTAACAGTTAGTTGGTTATGTATAGAAAAATTCATACATGACTATTACCACTGATGCATAAGCGTAATTTGAGTAAACTAATTTTTTTTTCCACACTTCAACCAAACAGCTGGTGCAGGTAGACTGTTGGGCAGATTGAGAAAATGTAGGGCAGGTTAATTAGAATATTAGATACAGTTCTGGCCTGTCATCTTTCCTGTTCTCTACAGTGGAGAGGGGCCAGCTGCTGTCTTGAAGAACCATCTGGAGCTGTTGTCTATGACTATAGATGAAGTTGGAGAAAACTTGACTTAATGGACCGTTCCCGTAGAACACCATATTGAACAAGTAGAACCCCCTGTTCTATTCCAAATAGGGCATTTTTCTTTTGCTAACCCAATTGTCAGTCACTATTATCAACTTAACTGTGGTAGCAGTTCTGTCCTACTCATGCTGTTTTTGACAGACGTTTTAAATAAAACGGGGGGGGGGGGTGTTCGGCTTTTCCAGCTGTGCCAAACATAGATTGGATGTCTGTGAGGATGACATTAGGAAATCAGATTCTACACAGCAAAACAATCACATCCGACAAGCAGACAAAATTTTCTTCAACTTTACGCAGTCGAAGAGCGGAAATGTACTGTCATAATCAGTGAGGATGTTGCCGAGGGTGACGTCAAAAGGATGTGGCTAATACGGGAGGTGGGCTGTACTTCCCGGAAGGAACGACATTCCACGGAAAAAATTACAAAGGACTTCTGATATAGTTGACGTCAAAGGACTAGTTATAGGTACTGTACATCTATATTAGAGAAATGAATCGCACTATACAAAAAAATCCATCTGCAGATGTACAAAATGCATGTCAAAATGTCAAAAGAACAAATAGAAGTTGAGTGGAGCATACATGTAAGTCAGAGAAAACATTACACTTCATTGATTTTTTAGCCCAACTTGCAAAAGCCATATTGACTCATCTCCCACCACTATCACCATCAGTATCAGCCAGATCCATAACTACATGTATTGAACAAAACAATGCTACAAGGAGGTGTCCACACCAGCATCAAGACAAACTAGCTAAAAGTCTTAGGATGGCATATCACATATTTAGTTAAGATAACGGCTTGTCAACTCAGATGCTGCTACCCCAGGAGTTGGTGCATGTAATTGCTTGCAATGATAGGATCTCTATGGGTAAATAAAATTACTGTACAATGCTGAGGTTTCAGAGTAAATGCATTTTACACTCCCCCTTTGAATTGACGTAACAGTTATAAGAGAAATGATTTAACAGTTGACCCTGTATATCCTTGGGAGAAGTGTATCTTCTATCATGATGGCTAGCCAATTGCTTTTTTTCCCTTCAACTGACATGAGACAGTCTACTCTGTGACGTAACATGGGGCTTGAAATGTCCCAGAGCTTGCAGTGTTAAAAATGCGAATGCTTATCTTGATTATAGGCTTATATATTAAAGACCATGTTTCATCCCTAAAACTGGATTATAATTACTTCAGGACAGTGGCAACAGCTTCAGTGACGAACTTCTCTTTGTAGCTTGCACAGGTGTGTTTGCTTCAAGGCTACACAAAATCTCGCTGTCTTTTACTTCCAAATCCGCAGAACGACTTTATCCGGGCATACAATAAAGTTTCGGGAAGCCATGGTGGTATTTGCTAGCCTGGGTACTATCGTATAATTTTTACCCTTACCCTTGCTGCCTAAGAGGGCAGCTAGTGTAAGGAGCCCGCTAGAATTAGAAATAGGATGACACCGGGGTGTTTGTGTCTGTGGTATCGTCATGTTGTGACTGAGGCAGAGATAGATCGATAGATAGTCTGAGTGGTGCACAAACAGTTCAAGCAAACAAACCAGCTGGCTAACAAGGCTACGTCAGTCGTATTCAGTGGATCAGCCACTCAAATGGAGAGAAAATTGCACGCTAATGTCTTTATCTCAATGTCTTGATGTTGTTGCTCAATGTTGAAAGTTGGAGCCAACAAATTAGATGACGGAGAAGACAAAACACTTACCATGTAAAGCAGTAAAAACTAAGACAAGTGTAAAAATGTGGACACGAACTCTGCTAAAGACAAATGTATGGACGTTTGGGAACAAGCCTTATGACCCAAAGCTGAGAGTATTTGTCCTATACACACATAAAAGTGTCACTCCCCTAATGCCTGTATATCACCATGGAGTGTTTGTTCCTGCTCCAGGGCAAATAAAACAGTTAACATGAAAAGGATGGCATCCTGACTGGACCTGAGAAACAGTCCATGCGATGACACACACGACGACGCAAGCTGAGTAACTGGGCAAACATTACTGTGCTATGCCGTAAAGTCTGTAATACACCTCTTCAAGTAGGATGTAGTTTATTACCACAAAAAAAACACAACAACAACAGCCAATTAAGATTCCTACGTGTAGTTTGTTTCTTATATACGTCTTTGGCAGAGATTTTTTATCTTGCTGCAAATGTAGAAGACTTCCAAATATGGTAAGCCTGCTAGCCTTTGCAGAACGTGCATACGTCAATATGACAATTCAATGAAAGTGCACTCCAATTGATGGATTCACTGCTCTTTCAGACTCTTCAGGCTATCTTTTGAGAACAAAGACTGTCCAGAATTTGTCTGGTGGATGACAGTTTGAAAGGTGACACAAAGAATAAGAAGGTGGAAGCTGTCCTGTTTGATATGGCTGGTGCCACACACGTCTGTACCATGTCTAACATACAGAAAACCCAATGAAGAAAACCAATGTATCCGTTTTAAAATGGACAAAAATGGGTGTTTAGGAAACAGAAGATATCAAAACATTCAACCAAATAGGTTTGTCAAAATTTTCATAAAAATACGACATTGTGAAAATTGATTTTTCACCAGTTTTATTGCTTTTTCAGAGCTTAAGATATTCAATTTTGCAGGATTATCGTGGCAAAATGCAATTACTGATCCCAATCCAATGCAATAAGGTGGAAAGCTGGGAAGATCCATGCGCATTTCCTTCAAGTATGCTGCATGCAGTTAAGCCATGCCAATATGAAATGTTAGCTTGGCTGTAATTTGCGCACAGATTGCACAGCATGGCGTTTTCATCCTGATGCAGCCCCATGTGCAGAAAGCGGGAACACAAATTGAGCTTTGGCAGGCATAAAGGCTTTTCTGACTAGCTAGAGATACATTTCCGGCAGTTTCAAGACTCATAAAAAGTCCGCACTTTGTATCCCATTTCATAAGCTATGGTCTATCAGCTTTGAAGGACAAAAATAATTCTTTC
>NC_049992.1:8881684-8914600 GCF_000003815.2 Branchiostoma floridae | reverse complement strand
ATTAGCGGTTGGTGACATGCCCCTGGACATCAAGGTCGGGAGTTTGAAACCTGACTGTGGTCACTTACCAGGCTTGCGTGCAGAACTGGCAAGAGCTGTACTTGCCCTCATAATAAGGACACTGATGACGCGATACACAGTTCAATATACTTTTCGTGTTCTACATACTTGTTAGAAAGAGACCATAGGAAAATATCCCTGGTACAGTGGACGTTTACATGCCATACAAACAATCATGTACATGTACAATGTAGAATCAGTCTTTTCCGTGAAGTCAGTGGAAGATTAGCTTTTCTATACGTTAAACTGAGACTTGAGATTAATTTCTCTTTCTCTTTTTGAATGAATGATTCAGAATTTTTCTTCAAACAGAGGTGACTGGTAAGCACACATTGTTTCCTTTTTACTGAGAAGACATGCCGGAATCAACTATTGACAGAAACAGTTTTGTTTACCACTACAGCTAGAACAGAGGTAATAAAATTCAGAGTGAAGCAAGGTCACAGTTAGACACTGCATTTCTTTCCTTTTCTTTTTCTAGAAAATAATGACCCGGACATGTTGCTTTGTGGCTATTCAACAGTCCTTATACTACAGAGCCTTTTCTTACGTAGAAACTATTTGGTTTTCAGGTACACTGAATTGTAGGCACACAGGGGACACACAATTACTAAGACAGATCAATTATACATGTACATGCCAACACAAAAGTAACGACACACAGTCAAGCTGAGTTAAACCATACTTGAACCCACATCTACCATCGATACGCATATCAAGGTTCATAATTTTAAGGTTAGCTTTAAAATCCTTCATTTTTCATTGCTTTCTCCATTTTGCAGCACATATACCCAGCTTATGTATACCACTGAGCATGAAAAAAGTGTACAATGAACATTGATTTACAATGATTGAATGGACTGGTTTAATCTGTACCAACCAATCTACTAAACAGGACAAATTGATTTAGAATGAGTATTTACAAACAAAAGAGCTTTAGAAAGCACCTTTGCCTTGGTCTACTGTTTTGAAATCAACATTGCTTTTGACAGATAGGGACTAGCACTACAATATACAGTTGTAGCCTGGTATCCAGCGGATTCCAGCCATATTATAGCTCCTGAGTCTCTCCTGTTCTCTCTACAAAGTATTTTGAAGAGCACAGAAAAAACTCGGGAGTTATGATACGGCTGGATACCACGGCCAGGCTAGGACAGATGGGCTTTGAATTCATAAGTGTTTTTGTCACGTATTACTAATAAACTACCAAATGTTGAGAAAAGAGAAAAAATGATAAATTCTCACAGTGACACTCTCAAGCATAACTTTACTTTTGAATCATACGAATCAACGATCATACCACTTTTGAAGCTAAACGATCCCTACCTCATCAGAGCCGTCTCAAACCGGTTCTCCTGCTTAACGGTCGGACTTCGCCAGTGCGGACTGGACGGAAGGCTACGCGGCTTCCTCGTGTGGACAGCCCTCTGGAAGCGCTGTACTGCCGTAACTCGCAGCACAGCCACCTTGAATCTCTCCTTGCCTGACCGCATCTTTCTCTGATCTTTTTAGGCTATATTACCACTGAGATACCAGTTAGACTTTTAGAACTGAGCCGAACTATCACAGAGTGGGCAGCTACTAAACTGAAACAAGGCTTTATATATTCCTCCTTACACATCAGCCCACACAATGTGCACAATTGTGTTACCGCCCTCCTGTTCTGGGTACATTACTGAGACTGTTCCCACCTGCTCATGAATAATTCATGAGCAATCCCTCCAATCACAGCACTCCCTGTCTGGGAGGTACCAAGTGATGCGGGGGTGTTTTGTGAGAGTTAGAGAACAGGTGGTTTACTGAGAATGAGGGAGGCAGACAGGAACTAATGAATTAGTAATGAGCTGTCAGATGCATTACCAATCATGGCAGTCATGTTAATATATGGGGATGTAAATCACTGAGACATTGAGTGATGCATAACAGGTCTATCATAAAAACCTGTCAGATTTCATATGTATTACCTAACTTTTATGTTTTTTTGGTTCACCAATATCTACTTCACGGTAAGTCTTGCCTTTTACTATTCACCATTGTAATTTTTTACTAGAGGAATTTGTTAATCAAATCTTTTTGAAACTAAAAGAATTACTAAAAGGTTATTAAGAGCATAATGTACAATAAATGTAAAATATCTGAAAAGTGTAAAAACATAATGGAAAACTGGATACAAAAGAATCTTAAAAACTGAGCACACTACTATGACTGACGGGTTCTTACACCATTTAGATATTTTTACGACATTACAGTTAATGACAAGAACACTTCAGATAGTGTAATGAAGTTTGCGCTTGTTAGCTTACTGAAACGTGATGCCTTTCTATCTCTTGATCCACCCACGTAGCATATGGAGAAAAGATGATTGTACTAACGAACTTTCTGAATATTAGAGATAATGAACACGTGTACAGTACTTCAGTCTGTACACGTGCGTCATGCCAAGTTATAATCATAAAAAGATGTGACGCAGTATTTGAGCAAGCCCGACTTGCAAACGATTTTAGAATTTCTGATCCAAATTTGAAATACTTTAATTTCATTTTGAGAGACAAATTTGAAAGACGCTTCCTGGTAGTATTGGAAGTGATTCTTCAAAGATACTAAAAATACACTAGTACAGTACTAGATATTCTAGTTAATAGTTACAGTAACTGTAATCTATATTAGGCCTACTCGATATTTCCAAACTAGGCCTGGCTGGGCAGCTTTCGGGAACGACAAGTATGATATAAAAGACAACAAATTACACAAGATGTAAAGAGAATGGTCGTGGGCATTACTTGTGTATGTTTTACTATTTTTCATCTCCATAAACAGCCCAGTTTGGAAATGTGACGTAAGCCTTATTTGGACGTGATTTTTGGAAGCGTTGACATCAAGACAAACGTGCCTTGCTCCCGCACAGTTGAAAAAATCGACACAGAAAGGGGTCATACAGACACTAGAATGCCCAACTGGAGGGAAGACTGGTAAGACTGGCTAAGTGTACAGAGCAAACAGCACACAATTCGACCAAAGAAAGATGGATCCTAATTGGACATACTATCACTGACCCAAACACTGCTTGTAATCCTAAACTGAGTCAATATCCAATGCCTCTACATGTGTATATAATAAAGGGATGAGTAGTGTTCCTTCATTGTCTGCCAGTTTGTCTTAGAAAGGGGGTGATCCTAACATCCAGAGGGAGTGTCATGGCTTACATCAGAACCAGGATGCATTCATGATCACATGCATTTCCAAGGCCATGCAGCTACAGCAAGACATTGGCTCAACGCAGATGAAAGACTGAGAATCAGTCACAGAAGTTCAAGGTTGAGCGCAATCACAACCTCAACGGTTCAGAGGTCACATCGCCATGCCTTCTTTCAAGGAACTGATTACAGTTTGCCCGTGTGTGAAAGTTTGCATCATGAACGCAACATGCAAACCGTTTGCGGTCAGAGTGTAAGGCCAAACATATAAAACCGTTTGGATTTTTTCATCATGAATGGTGCCTAGGTTATGCTGACAAATATCTTGAAACACACACAAACATGTGAAAAACAATACCTCCATTTATTAGAGTTAAAATCAAGAGTATTAGCTCAATAGCTGCACTTAAATGTTTAAGCAAATGTATTAAGCAATAGTCATGCTTGGGTCTAGTAACTCCCGATAATAACTTGCTGTATCGACAAATATGCTTGTTACGCCACATTACCAATGCCTAATGTAGCGAGCAAATAGTACATCCATACCTCAACTTACTACTACAGTTTGTCGCGGGGCCATTGAGGTACAGTATATTGTAACAAGGCATTTTAAACCCTAAACTTACTGGTATCGCAAAAGTTGGCTGGCTATTTTACATTTTATGGAGGTGGAAATACATTGGCAGTAATGGCAATGAATGGTTGAAGAAATCTTCAAAATTGATGGTAGAGATATAGCCCCAACTGGCATTAGACCCTGGCAATTAGGGTAAATTTAATTCTCAGTCTCACATTTAGCATTACTTGCACAAAACAATTGGTACGTTTTAAATCAGGTTTAGAAACTTAATGAAACTTTGTAAAACGGATTGAAATAGATTTTCTTTACATAGTAAGGAACTGACATATTAATCCTCCAAAGGCCACACCAAGAAAAAAAGAAGAAGCAACAAAGGCCAAACCAAAAAAAAGTAGTTTTCTAATCTTCAAAACAGGCCATCTGCAAGCAAATTGCACAGGAAATTGCTCAGAGATTGACAAAAGGTTCAAAAGAAGTCATACATCTGCTGTTTGGTGCAAAATGAACTCTCATGAACATCACTGGCATATAACCTAGCAAAGACCACACACACACACACAAAATAAAATAAAATCAGTTTGCCATTTCAAAATGGTCGGCAACATCTGACCAAAATTGCAACCTCTACCATCAGATGGTAGCATACTGGGATAATATGGCACCATGCAGATCTAATGCCGTATTATCTTGTCCACCCACGTAGCAACCCAGACTGATCTGATATGTAGGAACATTACACAAAGTTTGGTGTACAGACACTGTGGGAAGATCAAAAGTGCTGCTGTAATAATGAAGGTGTCAGAACATCTCTTGCGATAGGGAATCAAGTCTGACGGACCATGCTTTAAGTATCAGATGTAATAAAAGCTTAAAACGCAATTAGGGATCTAAAGTCCCCGAATCGAATAGAACTACCCGAATCATACTAACTTGCAAGGGCCTTCATGGCTTTCACACAGGGCAGTGTTGAATTTTTCGCAACAGGGATCGTGGTAGACCGAGAAAAACTTGGATGGAGTGTGTTAGGAAGGACATGAAGGACCGTGTGTGGTCGACCCACTGGACAGAGCCGCATGAAAGCGGGGTGTGAAGACTAGCCGACTGCTGCCTACCCCTGCGTCAGGGACCCCAGCAGCAGTATAATCAAACAATGGATAGTGAGTAACTAATTGTTTGGGTGCCCATGTTGTTAATTTTTGCTAACATTGTTCAATCTATCATTTTAACTTACATGTAAGCTTATGAAGATACATTTTCATCATGTCAAAAAGATATGCTGGATCAACTTGCATTTTCCTTGCTGAAGTTGAAAGAAATATTCAAAAGATAGACATGCAGTGATTATGAACCCATGACGACTAGACACAAATACAGTAATCACGACAAAAGCAAATGCAAGCAAACCCACCAAAGATCAAAGTCAATATTAACAAGACTGAACCAGTTGGCTAACCCCATGAAAACTACATGAAGCCCTCAGCTTGGAACCAAATTGCAGAGGAGACTGTCCAAGGCTGTTCATTATTATTCCCTCAGACAGAAGCATATTGGGATGATTGCATTGCAACCACATGTGCTGTACTGCTTTACGGGTAAATACTTTTCTCTGCTAGCAATTTAGGCTTTTCTCAAAATATGCTGCTACCTAAAAGCCTGAATCTTTTGTTTAAATATAATACGTTTTCAGCAAATTCCAACAATATTATTTCGTTGGATTGCACTTTGCAGGTGCGACTGGGTTTTTACAGTCAAATGATCACAGATATACCTGAGATGCTGTAAGATAGTTGAGGGGAGGGAGGACGCTCTGTGACTCTGAAACAGCTTCCGTCGATGTTGTAAGCGCAGCACATGCTCTTGCAAACTGCTTCTCCGTTTATCCTGATGTTTTGAAACACTCATCTTTACAAGCGCACCAAATGAAGAGTGGCCAAAGATGAAAAGAAAAGGTTGCTTCAAAGCAAAAAATTGTGATAACTAATGTTTAAGCTGTGATATCTCAGAGAGATGTGGTGTGGTCAACATTGGTCTCAGGCCAGAAATGATCCTGTGGCCCTGAAGTGTGTAGTATAATCTTTTGTTCATTAAAAAAAATCAATTTGTTTATTGCAAAACAGATCAGTGAAGATGACAAAGGCTCAATATGAAAAAAAGGTTGATTACCTTTCAAAGGTATTACAGTACCTACATGTATGTCTTTATCTTTATAGGTTTATCATATTTCTCGGTTACTTTGATTTGATATAAATGATGCTTTTAAACTGATTTTAAGTTTCTTTTCCTGCTACACCTGTCCAGTATCATTACAATTTTTCCTAAAATTTCCTGAAAACATACCGATAAATAGTTACTTTTTAAGTTAATGATATCAATACCCCGATATTTGTTCAACTTGGTTATCACAATGGAGCAAGCCCACAACATGATTAACTATGGGTTTCTCTACAGCATATCCCTTTGTTGTACTAACTTATCTTTCATCTTTTTTGATGAAACCCATTGCATATGTGCAAACAAACCAAACCATCCATCAATACTCTGTCTGTGGGTAATATATCTTCCTGTCTTGGTCAGGACATTCAAAATCATTCACAGGTTTTTGTACAGATCCGAATGATTTTTTTTCACTCAGTTGAAAGTGTACCTACCGAAGGTGCTGTGCTGTACCTCTGCAATAACAAAAAAGCCGCTAGAGGGCCAAAATATACAACACCCCCTGGTCCAACAGCTATCTATCACTCAAAAAACATGACCATTTCACGTCAAGAACAAGAGATATCAAAATTGGTTTTGCTGCAGTACTGTAAAGAGCTGCTAGGGGGCCCACAATCTAATCGTTTCAAAGTCTTATCACATACCAAATATCAAGACAATCCATCCGGGCTTCTTAACTCATGCTATTCATCTACATACATGTACAAACGTATCACAAACATTAAAACAGGTGTCACTTTAGTTATCGAAAACACTGTGATTCTGGACTCTAGCCCATAACTCTTTGCCCGATCGACTTTCATACTTTTTAACCTATTTAGCAAAGGCAATAAAGAACAATTCTAAGCAATGAAAATGTTGAAACCAGCAATGAAGTAGTAACCAACTATTAAGTGTTCTGAGAATTCAGATGTTACCTACCAATTGAAATCTAACTAGGAATCACATAAAAATTTAAACTATGAACCCCAAAGAACAACGTTTGACGTTCACATGCAACTTAAATGAGTTATGAGCATACACGAGTATCCATATGGCAAAATTAAGGAATCACATATGGTACAACAGGAGCCACCATTAATTTCTGACCTACTCGTTAAGGCATTGATTTTTTAATCAGAAATATTGCCAGTCCACAAAATCAGCAGGCATTTCAGTTTCTGGGTGTCTGAACAAGTCATAACTTGGATTCCCGGGCTCTTAACAACCACCTGGCAATAGATCTATCTGGTCATTATACATTTTGTAGGTAAAACAAGTCTACAGAAAAAGTGCAGTTATCGTAGAATGATGGAGCATAACTATAAGCAACAAAGGCGGAACAACACACCATAAACTAAGAAAACAATAAACAGACAGACTTTCATCAAAATAAAACCTGGCACCACCACACATGTCGCCAGATCCTGTTTAGTGTTTGTTATGAAAATAAGACAGTTGAAAACACAAAATCAGACTTATGACTTGCAAGTCAGTCACACAGAAAAGGGTCAGAGGCGCAAGATCATCCATAACTCCATAACAAGACAAAAACTTTCTTCTACTCATGCTAGATCAATATGAAGAATTAAGTGCACTTACTTAAGTAAGGATGACCAGCCCAGGACCATTGTTACAACTTGTACTGGAGTTGGCAAGAGTTGCAAGTGTGCAGTGGGTGGGTTAAGAGCATATTATATAGTATAGTTCGCAAACGTGTTCTCACACGTGCCTGCTCGAGGAGCACTATCTTAACAAGGCCAGTCTTACAGTCTTATCTGATCTGGGTTCTGTTAAGTGGGCAACCTTCATTTTATCCACTGAATAAATATCTGCCTGTTGAACAGGACATGCGGTTACATAAACTATGATGGCAAACAAAACTTTCACTATACCTTATATTTCTTTTTCTGACAAAAAAACTAATGTAAACATTATCTGTACAGTTTCTTTCTCCCAATTGTGAGTCTCCTTTTATCACACAGGGTGGGACAAAATTCACTTGTCCTATATTGGGCAAGTACATACAAATTTACTTGCACGCAACAAGTTTTCACAAATTTGAATGACTTTTTTTCTATGCATTTTCACTTCCAACATTGGAATTCTTTTATTATTGGTTCTACTTTTCTGTCTTGACCAACTGTTGATGCAATAACTGTGAAAAGTAACAAATATATCAATATCTCACTCATCGAAAAATCCTATTTGCCCAATTGGGCCAGTAGAGCAGGACATAACCAGGACAATGGGGATAGTGGACTTGTCCAACCCTGTCACATATAAATGTATTTCCTGGAGGGCTTTTGAGCTATTTCATGGGTCCCGTCCTGTTTAATGTCATGTTTTCTCACGCAATGATCCCGATCATTAGTCTTACATGTAAGAGCAAACTTTAATCTCCATCTTCATGGTCAGAAAATTGTACCTCTAGCAGCAGACAAAGCTTTTTATAGCCGAAATGACTGAAAGAATTGTTCCATCCCTATAGCTTTACATTTACTTAAGTTATATAATCTGATTTATCCTTGACATATCATACAATGGTTCTGATCTCTCATAATCATCACCTTCCTATATATAGATCTAGATATGTGCATAATCATGAATGTTGTCTGTGAAACAGGTTATCTTGCTTTTGTTGGACTGACCTACTGTGCAGCTGTCATGGTTCCCAGGCATCCATGCAGTGTATCATATTCATACTTTTTAAACTACAGTAAGCTGGTAGGGGGCAAAATAAACTGATCTATTCATCTATAACTAACCTGAACTTAATCAAGTTGGAAGTTAAAAATCCACTGGATATAAATACTGTAAATGTATTTAAGTTCGCGGGGATTTAAATTCGCGTTAGCGGGAAAAAGGACAATTCGCGGTGGTTTTAAGTTCACGGTAACACCATAGACTGCAGTCTTATACTATAATGGAGAAATGTTCGCGGTGGTTTTAAGTTCGCGGTGAAGTGGTCACCGCGAAAACCGTGAATGTTAATCCACCGCAAACATTTCTGCATTTACAGTATGTCATCAGATCAGAATCACACCTTTTGGGTGTAATCCTTGCGGAGGGCACCTTTGAGGAAGATTGACCCTCACCAGCACCCAGAATGCATTGTGATCATGACATTCCATCTCTGGCAAGGTACCCACCAACAGCACAAACTGATAGTTTTTTTTTGTAAACTATTAAAGGCAAGTAGGCTCTATCCCAATCCTGCAAACCCAATTCATTTTTTCTATTTTATTGAAAATTACAAGAAAGCAATACAGAATTTGGCATCCAAGGCAGCAATGCTGATGTTGGGTGCCATCGAAAATAATACAGTATACATCAGTAGTGATAAACATTCAGAAGTACGTACCTGCAACACAATCTTTAAAAAACAAAGTTAACACTGTCAATCATTTAAACACCCTCATAACCCACACTTTGGGTACCTACTGGCTGCAAAATACACCCATTATTATTATTATTATTATTATTATTTGCCAGCAGTGCGTTTCCTTTATTCGAACAGAGGGCGTTCTGTAGCGGCCAGCTTGATAAACTTAATGATCCACGACCAATATCCATCTGGTGTCTTGTCTCTTGGAACCTCTTAAGCATGCAGATAAAGGTACATGTAACACCCAGTGTGTAATTGGCCACCAGTATCTCCCACTAGAATCTAGCTGCCTCCTATACAATATAAAGAAACTGGTCGGCACTGTCTCACGTGCAACTCCATGTGTGGAGATTGCTGAGCCGATAGGCCAAAGAAGCGACTCTTGAACATGTGCCTATCTACAATGGAATCTACAATACCCATTGTATTTCATTATGTAGTCCTCTACCAATTCTTTTCTATCTCTTGGTTCTTTATCTCAAAAGACATTCCAGTGTACATTACCATACAACATTATCTGATATTGTATCTCTCGCATGGAATTTTATTATGAGTTCAAACTGATAAACCTCAGGGCTCTAAATTTGTTTTTTAAATCCAGCAACTAAGTAAACTGGACATTCCCACAAAGCAACCCTGTACTGGCTGTAGCAAGGAATTTGTCAATTTTGTAATTTGAATAAGGTACATATAGAAAATGAAGCCAACTTTATCAACACTTGCTTACACAAATAGAGAAGATGTGATTTTAATAATTTGCTTCATCAAGACCATTCTCCAAAAACAACTAAGGCATAAGACTTGTATACAGTCCTGTTTTGTCATTCCTTGTACGATGATGTCACAGAGTCACATTTCTTATTGCCTGCATTTCCGTGGCACCCTCTACACTGCAGTGGTGCATGCCCCCTAACTATAGAAAAGGGAACTGCAGCAAACCCACAAGATTATGCTACAAAAACAAGGCAAGAGAGGACATCCAGCATAACTCATCTGAACTGCAGCGCTACATTTTCGCTCATAAAAACTCTGCCAGCACCAAACGGTTTATAGCACTACATGTATCTATCTGAACTGCAGAAGAAACGTAATTTCTACCAGCCTCATGCACCTTGTAATTTATAAGCAAAATAATGCAGGTAATTAGCCTGGGTACCACCCGGGTTTCGCTCCTATATGCTCACTTCTGCTACCCGTCTGGCGAACTGTACACTCCTACCTTTTCTAGAGCGCTCATTCAAAAAGGTGTTTGAATACAGCGATCAGTTAGCCATTCCAAGTTTCAACGTCTGTTCAAACAAGCGCTTGAACCTATTCCTTAATTCACTCATGTGTAGGGACCAAACAGGAACTAGAAGCCAGTTTTGTGAAATCCACAATGATTCAGCAGCTGCTTAATATAGTTTTCCCTGTACTTAGGTTTTAATAGTAACTACATATTATTATGTTTCCGTGCATTCACTCCATAAAATGATGGAGTGTTCAATTAGTATACAACTTTTCTTGAAAACGTCAGTCAGAAAAGTGAACAGGTCTTACTGTTCGCGTTTCTTTGTACTTTTCTTTGCTCATAAGAATGATGAGAACACCCAGATAGCACATGCATGCCCATTAGGCATTGAAAAGTTACTAATAATGGATACATGTTTCTTTCCATTGTAGTTTGGACACGCGGCAGAAAACGTGCATGTCTCTGCAAACCCGAGAGCTAAGGCCACACCAATTTAATTTCTTGGTTCTCGGATTTCCCGACCCATTTTTTTTTCGATTTTGAAAAAAAAAAAATTGGTCCCAAGGAAAATAATATACTCTTAGATCCCTGAAATAAACGTACCGGGACATTCATTTTTTTCAGCCACACCCGGTACGTTCTTATTTTGGACGGTACGTTTATTATGTTTTTGAAAATTAGACCAGGGACCCCTGAAATAATGAAAATTTGGGATTTTCTGCCCATATTTCCTTATTTTTTTTGTTATATAAGCCTCATATGTTCACCCCAGACTTTTTGCAAAATTTTTTTTTTTTTTTTTTTCGACTGACAACCCAATATTTTTCTGAAAAAATCCGAGAACCAAGAAATTAAATTGGTGTGGCCTAAAGAACATTGTTACGTATACAATATAGTATTCTGAAGCTTATGAACATGACAATACACCAGTTCCTCAAGCAACCGGACCATGATTTTGGAAACAGTCAACAGTTTCAGAATAATGTTAACATTAAGCATGAGGTATGAAGCATGTCGTGATGCATTGACTTTGATAGAATGTATTCACGCATGTATTCACGCTTGTCGTTAGTTCCAGCATCTGGCGTGTTACTGCGCATGTTGAACAATTCTGATTCAATGTCAGTCATATAAAAACTTCATAAAAACTGATTATTCCTACCAAACCATACCTTGTCTGTTGATACTGGGTTAGGCATAATGCAGGGCTCGAATTTAACACTTGCGCACTCTTGCCGCAACAGTAGTTTTCTCAGTGCAAGAGTTGTTCAGAAAGTCAGGTTACGCCATGCACAACTTGATTTTGGAATGGTCCTAAGTTACCCACCCTTTACTATAATATCAGAAAATGTAAGCCCTGTTTTGGGGATGTACGCCTTTGGTATGCCCTATTTTCAACTGTTTTTACATATAATGGATAAATAGTTGATTTGGAGAAGTAACGACTTGGAAGTGGTGCAACCTGAAATGCTGATGGCGCAAGCTGCTTTTTGATTCAGGTTGCTGCCTGAGCATCCTGGCTGAAAAAAGTATTTCGAGCACTGTAATGTCTCTCAAAGGGAACCGAATGCTTTTCTGCAAGGCGAAAAATGCTTTTTATCTTTGCTATGCCAGGCTTAGCTTGTAGTTCACATTACTTGATCGCAAAGCGTTAAAGTCCAAGATTCAAAAAGTCTCTGATTAAGACTACCGAAGCGTGTCACCAGTTGAACAGCTACTACAAAGGAGCAAGTAAGAAATACACAGACAAGACACAACAAACGCAGCTGAAGGTATCGTACTCGCGCTCAGACTTTCAATCAAAGTATAGAGTCCGTGTGATCCAAACTGCTTATTCAACAGGCTAATACCTTAACTCCTCGGGGAACCGTTAAAATTCTGTTCACCCTGAATTCACTCACCTCTCGAGTACGACAAACGCTTTCTGGCTATTGGGCTGGCACCGCTGGACCACCTTAGCCCGCCAGCAGCGGACACAAACGCGGGAACTGCCCAAGTGTCCGCACCCCATCATGATTGCTTTCTTCATCCTGTTCGAATTTGGTGGACTGTCTTGAAGCAGAGAGGTACCACACGCGGTTATGGCTCTACAGTGTTGACGGCTGGCTGGCAAAATGGTTAATGGTTCTACTCCTTTCTAATGAGCCTTTTTGAATGAGTCCCTGAACCAAAAAACACGACAGGCACCATGTGACTTGCTACAACTCTGCCCCCTTCTGAATCTATTATGTTCATCACTTAGACATCAATGCACAGTTTGACACCATGATAGCGCATTTACTACGTGTGTCCCTGTAATCATCTGCATCATTCATTTTCTCGCTTACGCGAAAACAAGTGGGTGTTAACAATAACTGCTTCACTCCCCATGTCATGCATGACTTATCACTATCTCTGAGTGGGCTGTTTTCCTTAGCTTCGTACATGTTATGTGATGCAACACCTTGTTAACTAGTAATGGTCACTGAGTTCTTTGACCCGTTGTTGGAAATCAAATTCCAGTTGACAAGGCACTAAGGGTGGGTACCGGTACAATGTACGAGTACAAAACCATTTTGTCTTGTTGGACTTGTCCAGACAAAACGGACCTGAACAAAAGCAGTGGACCTATTCAGAAATGAACAGAAAATATCGGCAGCCGTTCACGTGTTTGGGGGCTTACAGGTACAAGAAAAGAACAAGAGCAAAGTAGAGGAGAGTTGAGGAGGTCCGGACCTGATCCTCTGGACCTGAACCGGACCTGAATTTTCTGTGCCAGTACCAACCCCAACAAGGCACTTCGGGTCATGCTAACACAAGATTTGGGGGTCTTTCTGCTGTAGTTCTACACTAATGTACGACAGTCCCTGCTTTAAACACATCTAAGTCAGTGTCAGAATGATGTACAATGTAAACACTAGACTTAACTGAAATTGCATTCTATGTCATAAATGCTGTACTTAAAATCCTTACCATGTACCAAAGTATTGTACAGATATCTTCAAAAAGTTTTGATTCAAATGTTGTTAAAGTCGTCATATTGCGTAGATTTGCATGGCATGGCATGTTCATCTTCAAAGACTTGGTCTATTATCCTATGCCCAAACCATAAAAGCTCATAAAAACCATTCAAAGCAAAAAAAATGTGATATCTCATGGCATTTTGGATAGGCTCCTAAACTGTACCTGGATAGGTAGCAATGCTGCAATTCTGTATGGCCTCGTAATTTTTCCCCACCAATTACAAGATCGTTGCAGTTTAGTCCTTGGCTGTGAAGACACAGGGAGTTGTTGGCCCACCCAGCAACATACATTGTAAGCAAAGGGGCTCATAGCAAGTCTTTGTCTATAAAGTAAAACTACAAGGTTACAACAGGGTTACTTACTTCACCAGTTTCACCACAGCACGTGTCTTGATATGCTTTAAAGACCGCGTTCTTCTCCAGCAGCTAAGATGGAGACACTTCTGCCGAGGTTTCCCGTCCCTGCATGCTACAGGGTAGCTAGTTATGCTTGCCATCTCAGTCACCCTTGGTTTGATCAACTGTGTCTTAGCTTGGACTTCAAGTCAACAGACAACACCACTTCGATTCTTGCTTGTGCCTCAGTGGTGTTATGTCCAGACCATTTTATAGCTGCAGTTTACCTAAGATCAATATCTTAACATGGTATCATTCTAATCCAATTAAATCCTGTACAATTAGATATTTGAGTAACTCACTCAATGAGGGTGAGTTTGGAAAAGGCGTATGAAAGCGCCTGTTATTATATGTACAATCAAATTACAGAACACAGCAGGATTTCTTGATTCACTCATTCAGTCATTGTCCGTTACTTAGAACCATGCTAGAATTCATGTATACAATTCTGTGACCTTACATAAATGATTTGATTTCTCTATCTGATTACTTCAGCGAAACTTCTTTAAGCCATAATTATGTCCTGACCTATCTGGGGATCATATAATGTTATCTCTCAGATAGGACTACCACGCACATATGTCAGTCATACACTGTAACAAATGAAATGAACCCTTACGTCAAACAAAGCTTTGAAAACTACCCAGCATAATCATTCACATATGTCAACCAACCACTGTAACAAATGAAATTAACCCTCACGTCAAACAAAGCTTTGAAAACTACCCAGCATCATCACGCTGACCTGCCATCCTGCTCCGGAAAGGTCTTCAATCCATATTTGGTGATGCTGTCAAAGTACTAGTACATCTAACATGCAAGAGGACGTAAATGGCCTGTACTAAATGTGATTAACTTCAAACTGGTTTGAACAGAAGACGATCGTGATATAAGAGAGATCGTGACCCCCTTTACAATACAAAAATGTAGGAGACCTTTAAAAATATGTAGATCTTTGTTGGACTGAGAGTCTTTGAATTATTTCAGGAGATAACAAGAGTTCGTAGACCTCAGGCCTGCATGAAATGTATTGGGTTTCTGTAGACCTATTGGGTATTTTTGCCTTTTTGTCTGTGGTACGTGGTTGGAAAAATGAGCTTTTTACCGTGTTGGTTGTGCACCATGCAAAAGTCTGACTCTGAAATTCCATTTTCTGAATTTGTAAGTTTGGACATGGATGAACATTACTTATTTTGGATTTCTTAAGTATGTAACCAACCACAGTACTTTGAAGTTGTTGAGACGCTACCTTTTTTTGTCTCAGATGGCCCATGCACATGTAGTTACTCTGTCACATGATATACTAATATCTTCCTATTTCAATGTACTGACCTAATGCAGCTGCTAAGTCTCCTTGGTTTGTGTTCTTCCAATGATATTCATTAAAGATTTATTTCTGGGGTGTTATTCACTTGACATCGGAATGTTACTTGCATAATTTGACCAATGATACTTTTATCTGTAGTTCCATAGACATTAGACAATATGAATAGTGGTAGCCCCCATGCAGCAGCAACAGTTAGTCCCCAGGGTGGTATGATATTTTCATTCAATCCATCCAACCCAAACCTAAATCTCCTGTAGTATCTAAGCCAAATTTAACAGCATAATTTACTATGAAAAATGTCCTTGTCAATCCCATTTATAGATGGCAAGCTGCTGGCAATGTAGCCTGATTAAATCTCGCTTATAGCAGCCCGCCAAACATCCGCCGGCCCGCGGGGAGGGGCCAGTTACAGCCCTGGACAGCGGAGTTTGTGTTACACAGACTACTGGCAATGGAAGCTTTGAAAAGTTCAGAAGCTGTTGTAGTCAGAGCAAACACCCAGCAAACATCCCCGCAAACCAATGAGCAGTTGCTTAGAAGGGGAATTTCATCATATATTTGCCGCGACAAAATGCAACCAACGATACTGAATTTAAAACAGAACAAAGCTAAGCCTCCACCACTTAACCCTGCCTGTACCATAGATTAAGCAGGCCCAAAAACCAAGCGAATATGACTAGCCCAAAACAACAAATTACCTGTATACAGTATGGAAATGGCATTACCAAAGAAACAAAAAGAAACACAGGACAAATCATACACATACCTTTCTCTTATGCCCACACTCTATACAGTTCTCCTCCACATTAGAAAATTGCATCTTCTTCTGTTTAAGTTCAAGTTCAACCATGATTGCCAACAGGGTAAAGGAACTTGTACCAAAACTTAAAACTCAGTACTATACAGCTCTAGAAACACCACAAAGAGTAATAAGCAAACTCCAATTATACCTGACCAACAGATATATAATCTTGTACACTCCCGTCATCTGGCAAACTGTCAGTGCCACTAAGTAACCTGATACATTGAAGGTGGCCCAGGCCAGATGATGGTTCTACACCCAACCATAATCTGTTTTTAAAACCAAGCAGATATTGGGAGGATGCCCCAACCACACAAAAACAGGATCAACCTATACAGTATCAAGTTCAAGCACTAGGAGGCCCAAAATCAAACCTGACCACCAGGACACCACAAACAACTCACGTACCAAATAGCAACATAATGGTACCTTGCGTTCCGGAGATACAGCGTACGCCCCGTGCCCGCACAAAAGGTAACCTAAAATGTCAAGTTCAAGCACCAAGGGCGCCAAAATCAAAATTGAGCATTATTCAGCCACCGCCGACACATGTGCCAAATATCATCGCGCCAGCACCAGCCTTTCAGAAGATATAACTCCGGAAACACCCCTCTCGGACACAAAATTCGACCTGCCGGGTCAAGTTCAAACGCGACAAGGCCCAAAGTCAATCCTAGGCAACAGGCAACAACCCCCCACCCATGCACCAAAAATCGTCGCAATCGCGCGTATCGTTCCGGACACACAGCGCCAAAAGTGCCCCAAAAACACCAAAAATGCCACCTGCAATGTCAAGTTCAAACGCCAGGAGGCCCAAAATCAAACCTGAGTGTTAGGCTACCACCCCCAACCCACGTACCAAAAATCGTCGTGCTCGCACCATCCGTTCACGAGATACAGCGCCCTACATCCCCGGCTACCGAAAAGTTCCCACCAGCATCAAAACCATACCTGCATACGTGCAGGTAATCAGTTGAAGTAAGCAAAGCTATGAATCTAGGGAGAAAACAACTTTATTACAAAATGTGCTTCCAGCTACATGTAGTTTCAACAAGACTGAAATACAATGTGCAAGATTCACGTTATCAAGAGCATGTCACAAAGTGTTTTCTGATGAAGACTGATCAGTAAAACACATAAAGGTGAACCAATAATCAGTTTTCGTGGGGCAAAAGGCTTCAATGAAATAAAGTATGGTAGCTATTGAAAGCAAGCTATGTAACAGTTGTGACAATTTGTTACAAAGAGTCAGACTTTTGGTACACTGAGATTCTTTGAATTGATTTGGCTTGGTTTGGTTTGGTTTGATACAGATCTCCATTAGTGACTGATATGTCACTATTCTTCCTGGAGTCTGGGTGACTTGTAGAGATTTACCAACTCTAGACAGAAGGATTTGCACCATCGCACACCACACCATCGCACGTGGGTGGGTTCTTTAACGTGTGTGGGGTGTGGCTCTCCCTATACACAGGACCTCCACTTAACGTCCTATCCAAAGGGACGGCCCTAGCTGAAGCTAGGTACTCATTTTCATTTGAGTAAAGTGAGGAAAGCACAAGATCGGTGACACGGCAGGAATCAAACCTGAGACACATGCTACCGTTGCGCCACACGATTATTTTCAAGACATTGAACTGGATGTCCACTGCAGCTGTTGCAAGGGCAAATGACGTGTAAAACATCAGCTTCAAGGAGATTTAATCAAAATCAGATTGTTATATAAAGAGGGCATGACTATTGAGGGCCAAGTGTCGCAAAATTAAACATATACATAGAACGATTTTTCTCTCACACAGAAGAGTTGAAAAAGGTCTCACACACAGACAGATTTTTCTCTCTCACACATCAGTGGAAAAAATTCGCACACATTGACAGATTTTTCTCTCTCACACAACAGTTGAAAAAGGTCGCACACATTGACAGATTTTTCTCTCTCACACAAGAGTTGAAAAAGGTCCCACACATAGACAGATTTTTAAAAGGTGACTTTTTACCCTGTGTCGTCCTATACAATTCTTCACAAATGTTATAAATGCAAGCATGTACACACGGTTTCTCAGTTCAACATGTACTCTGCTCTTCAATATAGAGCCTATAACATTCCTGACACAACAACGATTTTGGTGTTTCCGCCTCTTATTCTTACTCAGCGCTTATGTTTATGCTCACGGAACTGTATATGCAGACAAAACAATATAACGTTATGCCATCGTTGTATCAATGCATTAGTTTATGATGATAAGAGACTTGCTAATTCAAATACGTCACTTCAAAGCATCATATTATTTAAGTGAATACAGTGGCCGCTATTCAAATCCATTTCTATTTCAGCATTCAAGATACAATGGCCAGCATGACTTTGACTTTTGATCTGTTATATAGCTTATATGATTTGCTTTTTCCCAAATTGAGACACTGTCTCACTGTCCCAATGTCTCTGGAGTCATAGAATGTACGCACATATGTCATATAAGTTGTCCTTCAAAGACTCAAACTTGCACGCTCGATATCTTTCTTAGATACTCTTTCAGATCGTTCTTGCAGTCACACATAATATCTGTCAAAACAAATATCACCCCAAAACTGAGGCTGAATTTTTTCACATACACATCCAAGTCACTCACCCATGATAAGAGAGCTTAAAATGAAAAAAAAAACTGATTAAAAGATCCTTGTTCGGATGTATAAGTACGACGACTTTAAAGTTTTGGGGGTTGATTGCATTCTTCACATTGTACAGACACCAGAATATGGCGCGTAAACAAATGTGCATTTTTTTGTCTCAAATATACGCACATATCAACTCTCAAACACAAACTCAAAATATTCTTTCCCAAAGACATCATATTCTTTGATACAGCAGACATCTATTATTCTGACACACAACACTAGAATTCACTCTCACACACAGAACAAAAAATTCTTTCACTTCGAAACGCTTTCCCTGCCAACCCGGCTGGAGGAGTGAGCGATTTTTTCGTCGATATGAGAGCGTAGTAGTAGAAAAATAAATTCCTTCGGAGTAGTAGAAGAATATCTTTCTTGAGCTTTTTTAACTTCCAAAGGGCAATGAACAGTGTCATTTTCTTCAGCTTGAAATGATAAACCTTTCTAACAATGGCATTCTGTTATATAATATATATACATTTCCTCGACAATCATATTATTCCGACACACAACGCAGAAATTCTCTCTCACCCACAGGACAAAAAGTTCTCTCACCTCGGGGGCTTTCCCCGCCAACCCGGCTGGAGGAGTGAGCGATTCTTTTGGTTTGAGTGAGAGCGACATTTTGTCGATGTGAGAGACCTTTTGGAGTAGTGGTAGAATAACTTCCTTGAGTTTTCTGAACTTCCAAAGGGCAATGAACAGTGTCATTTTCTTCAGTTTCCAATAATAAACATTTTTAACAATGGCATTCTTTTATATCATAAACATTTCCTCGACAATCATATCATTCCGACACACAACGCAGAAATTCTCTCTCACTCACAGAACAAAAAGTTCTCTCACTTCGGGAGCTTTCCCCGCAAACCGGGCTGGAGGAGTGAGCGATTTTTTTTGCTTTGAGTGAGAGCGAAATTTTGTCGATGTGAGAGACCTTTCGGAGTAGTGGAAGAATAACTTCTTTGACTTTTGTTAACTTCCAATGGCCAATAAACATTGCCATTTTCTTCAGTTTGAAATGATAAACCTTTTAAACGATGATCTTCTATTATATTATAGATATTTCCTCGACAATCATATCATTCCGACACACAACGCAGAAATTTCTCTCTCACCCACAGAACAAAAAAGTTCTCTCACCTCGGGAGATTTCCCCGCTAACCCGGCTGGAGGAGTGAGCGATTTTTTTGGTCTGAGTGAGAGCGAAACTTTGTCGATGTGAGAGCGCTTTCAGAGAAGTGGAAGAATAACTTGCTTGAGTTTTCTTAACTTCCAAATGGCAATTAACAGTGTCATTTTCTTCAGTTTCCAATAATAAACCTTTCCAAAAATGACATTCTGTTATATTTTAGACATTTCCTCGACAATCATATCATCCCGACACACAACGCAGAAATTCTCTCTCACCCACAGAGCAAAAAGTTCTCTCACCTCGGAGCTTTCCCCGCCAACCCGGCTGGAGGAGTGAGCGATTTTTATTGGTCTGAGTGAGAGCGAAATTTTGTCGATGTGCGAGCGCTTTCGGAGTAGTGGAAGAATAACTTCGTTGAGGTTTATTTAATTAAAACGCACATTGAACACTGAAATTTTATTTAGTTTGCAACGATGTACATCATGAAATAATGATCGCTTATGCCAAAGATGTTGTCTCGACAATTAATATTATTCTGACACACAACGCAGAAATTCTCTCTCACCCACAGACCAAAAAGTTCTCTCACCTCGGGAGCTTTCCCACCAACCCGGCTGGAGGAGTGAGAGATTTTTTTTGGTTTGAGTGAGAGCGAAACTTTGTCGATGTGAGAGACCTTTCGGAGTAGTTGAAGAATAACTTCTTTGAGTTTTCTTAACTTCCAAAGGGCAATAAACATTGCCATTTTCTTCAGTTTGAAATGATAAACCTTTTTAACAATGATATTCTATTAAATTGAAGATATTTCCTCGACAATCATATCATTCCGACACACAACGCTGAAATTCTCTCTCACACACAGAACAAAAAGTTCTCTCACCTCGGGAGCTTTCCCTGCCAACGCGGCTGTAGGAGTGAGCGATTTCTGGGGTCTGAGTGAGTGCGAACTTTTGTCGATGTGAGAGCGCTTTTGGAGTAGTGAAAGAACAACTTCTTTTAGTATTTTTTACTAAAAACGCAAAACAAACACTGGCATTTTGTTCAGTTTGTAACGATATACACCTTTCAATACCAATAACTTATACCAAATATTAAAGATAGTATCTTGACAATCAATCTTTATCCGACACACAACGCTGAAATTCTCTCTCACACACAGAACAAAAAGTTCTCTCACTTCGGGAGGCTTCCCTGGCAACGCGGCTGTAGGAGTGAGCGATTTTTGGGGTTTGAGTGAGTGCGAACTTTTGTCGATGTGAGAGCGCTTTTGGAGTAGTGAAAGAACAACTTCTTTTAGTATTTTTTACTTAAAACGCAAAATAAACGGAGACATTTTGTTCAGTTTGAAACGATATACACTATACAATACCAATCACTTATACCAAATATTAAAGATATTGTCTTGACAATCAATCTTTTTCCGACACACAACGCTGAAATTCTCTCTCACACACAGAACAAAATGTTCTCTCACCTCGGGAGGCTTCCCTGCCAACCCGGCTGTAGGAGTGAGCGATTTTTTGGGTCTGAGTGAGTGCGAACTTTTGTCGATGTGAGAGCGCTTTTGGAGTAGTGAAAGATCAACTTCTTTTAGTATTTTTTTACTTAAAACGCAAAATAAACGCTGACATTTTGTTCAGTATGTAACGATATATACCATTTAATACCAATCACTTATACCAAATATTAAAGATATTGTCTTGACAATCAATCTTTTTCCGACACACAACGCTGAAATTCTCTCTCACACACAGAACAAAAAGTTCTCTCACCTCGGGAGGCTTCCCTGCCAACGCGGCTGTAGGAGTGAGCGATTTTGTGGGTCTGTGTGAGTGCGAACTTTTGTCGATGTGAGAGCGCTTTTGGAGTAGTGAAAGAACAACTTCTTTTAGTATTTTTTACTAAAAACGCAAAATAAACACTGGCATTTTGTTCAGTTTGTAACGATATATACCTTTCAATACCAATAACTTATACCAAATATTAAAGATAGTATCTTGACAATCAATCTTTATCCGACACACAACGCTGAAATTCTCTCTCACAAACAGAACAAAAAGTTCTCTCACTTCTGGAGGCTTCCCTGCCAACGCGGCTGTAGGAGTGAGCGATTTTTGGGGTTTGAGTGAGTGCGAACTTTTGTCGATGTGAGAGCGCTTTTGGAGTAGTGAAAGAACAACTTCTTTTAGTATTTTTTACTTAAAACGCAAAATAAACGGAGACATTTTGTTCAGTTTGACACGATATACACTATACAATACCAATCACTTATACCAAATATTAAGGATATTGTCTTGACAATCAATCTTTTTCCGACACACAACGCTAACATTCTCTCTCACACACAGAACAAAAAGTTCTCTCACTTCGGGAGGCTTCCCTGCCAACCCGGCTGTAGGAGTGAGCGATTTGTTTGGTATGAGTGAGTGCGAACTTTTGTCGATGTGAGAGCGCTTTTGGAGTAGTGAAAGATCAACTTCTTTTAGTATATTTTACTTAAAACGCAAAATAAACACTGGCATTTTGTTCAGTATGTAACGATATACACCATTTAATACCAATCACTTATACCAAATATTAAAGATATTGTCTTGACAATCAATCTTTTTCCGACACACAACGCTGAAATTCTCTCTCACACACAGAACAAAAAGTTCTCTCACCTCGGGAGCTTTCCCCACAAACCCGGCTGGAGGAGTGAGCGTCTTTTTGGGTTTGAGTGAGAGCGAAATTTTGTCGATGTGAGAGACCTTTCGGAGTAGTGGAAGAATAACTTGCTTGAGTTTTCTTAACTTCCAAAGGGCAATAAACATTGCCATTTTCTTCAGTTTGAAATGATAAACCTTTTTAACGATGATATTCTATTATATTAAAGACATTTCCTCGACCATCATATCATTCCGACACACAACGCTGAAATTCTCTCTCACCCACAGAACAAAAAGTTCTCTCACCTCGGGAGCTTTCCCCGCCAACCCTGCTGGAGGAGTGAGCGATTTTTTGGTCTGAGTGAGAGCGAAATCTTATCGATGTGAGAGCGCTTTTGGAGTAGTGGAAGAATAACTTGCTTGAGTTTCCTTAACTTCCAAATGGCAATAAACAGTATCATTTTCTTCAGTTTCCGATGATAAACTTTTTCAAAAATGACATTCTATTATATTTTAGACATTTCGTCGACAATCATATCATTCCGACACACTACGCAGAAATTCTCTCCCACCCACAGAACAAAAAGTTCTCTCACCTCGGGAGCTTTCCCCGCCGACCCGGCTGGAGGAGTGAGCGATTTTTTTGGTTTGAGTGAGAGCGAAATTATGTCGATGTGAAAGCGCTTTCGGAATAGTGAAAGAATAACTTCCTTCAGAATTTTTTTCACTTAAAACGCAAAATAAATGCTGACATTTTGTATAGTTTGTAACGATATACACTATACAATAACAATCACTTATACCAAAAACATTGTTTTGACAATAAATCTTTTTCCGACACTCAACGCTGAAATTCTCTCTCACACACACAGAAAAAGTTCTCTCACTTCGGGAGGCTTTACCTGCCAACCCAGCTCTAGGAGTGAGCGAATTTTTGGTCTGAGTGAGAGAGAAAACTCGTCGATGTGAGAGCGCTTTCGGAGTGGTGAAAGAATAACTTCCTGGAGGTTTATTTACTTCAAACGCAAAATAAACACTGACATTTTGTATAGTTTGAAAAGATATACATCATACAATAACAATCACTGATACGAAAGATAACGTGTTGACGATCAATCTTTTTCCGACACACAACGCGGAAATTCTCTCTCACTCACAGAACAAAAAGTTCTCTCACTTCGGGAGGCTTCCCCTGCCAACCCGGCTGTAGGAGTGAGCGATTTTTTGGTCTGAGTGAGAGCGACATTTTGTCGATGTGAGAGCGCTTTCGAAGTAGTGGAAGAATAACGTTCTTTAGTATTTTTGCCGGTGCGTAGCACTGGTTTTAATTACGTAATTGAGGGACTGGTCAAAATTGGCCACTACAGAGAGGTGGCCACTATAGAGAAAATGCCTCTTAATTGACCACAAGCAAAGAGTTACACCTGGTTTTAGTACCCATTGATCTTTATTCACATAATACAGTATTAGATATGTACTGAAATGATTTTCCCCCAAAGAATCAAGAAAACAAAGGCTACATAAAAGTTTTAAATGGGAACTATACGTCTCTAGTTGTCTTAGTGAAAAAGATGCCAGTTACCAGAGGACTGAGTCTACTTTATACTTATGGCAAAAAAAGGTGCTCTTGACATGCTCTGAGTGAAAAAAAATACATAACAACACGAAACTGGAATGTTCTGCTAAATAAAAATATTAAGATGTCTGACGAACGTTTCTCTTCTTAATTGACGTGGCGTTATTCTCAAAGTCTTCGAGTTGTTCCCGCTTGCGTTTAAGAATCTTCTGGATTTGGGTTTTCCCAACACGAATCACTTCCACAAGTTTCGCCATCGTACTCTCCATAATCGCAACATGGAGTCGAAAATGGCTCACTTGTGATCTAGCTTCATGTCAGTTCTACAGTTGATATTGTCTGGAGAGACCGGTATCGTCATATTTCTTTGATCTTTCGGCTTGGATTCTTTGATGATTCGCCGTCCGTTCTTTCTCTCCCGCGTTCACACGTCAGATCCCACCATTATGCTAATGTCCTCACAAGAAAAGTCTGTCATTTTAAACATATCTCTTGATAAATATAAGAATAAAATCCACCATAGTCTGATGTTCATATCATTTTATTTGTGTAACAGTTTATTTAGAAAGTTTTTGTAATGTAAATTAACCTCACCGATAGTCTATTGGAACGTTACTTTACCACAGTTTACCTCCGTAGTAGTGGTGTCGTCCGTTGACCCTATATAACCTCGTTTGTCGGCGGGCAGGCATTCAGTTTTCTTTAGAAAATAAAGAGGTTTTAAATCCGGCGTAGGGTGAGGATACGGCTGTTGTATGGCCGAACGCATGCCGGACCGTAGATCAGCCATCCGCGTGGCCGTAATCGGCAGTGTTTCTATACCTGCGGGACCGGAAATCGCGTGGCCGTGGCCGCGTTGGACAGGTGGCCGCTAAGCCTATTTCTTAATCATTACAAATCCAAGGGACCGACAAAAAGTGGCCACTATGGCCAGGTGGTCGCTATGCAAAGGCGGCCGCTAATACAGGTTTGACTGTACATGTATAGTCATTGGGGAACATTGAAGCATAAGGTAGACAATACATGCAAGAAGAGCCTATTCATAGAAAGATTTTATACTTGCAACAGCAAGCAATTTCTGCAGAAACATAATAATGACATGGATGCCCAGTAGATGCCCTATATCAGCTATTATAATAGTGCAAACATTGATGTTGTTATTGTTGAGTTTGCCTGCACGAGACAACTAGTCTAGTGCGACAGTTTACGCCTTTGAGATTGCTCTATGTTACATGTATGTAAGATATCTAAGGGACGAAAGTCATTTGGTATTGATGGAAAGTGTGTTCGTATATGTTCAAGTGGGTTACAGGTGCAGGATGCAATTACATTGATACTTTAGTGTTCAAAACCAATAAAGATGCAACTTAGTCATGACAATGTGTTTTCTATGTTTTCCATTGGTACCAATAGCTATCTACAACTCAAAAACCACGACCACAGCATGTCCGGAACACGAAAAATCAAAAATGAAAGTTCCTCTGCAGTACCTTAGAAAGCCACTAGGAGGCCCATTAACTCGAACTTGGCCTGCCTTTTACTAAATATCATCTTGATCCCACCAGTGCTTCTGTTCACACCTAAACACTCCCCACATATTACCACAATATCTTTAATATTTGGTATCAGTAATTGTTATTATTTGGCTTATATCGTTACAAACTTAACAAAATGTCAGTGTTTATTTTGCGTTTGAAGTAAAGAAATACTGAAGGAAGTTATTCTTTCACTACTCCTAAAGCGCTCTCACATCGACGAATTTTCTCTTTCACTCAGACCAAAATATCGCTCACTCCTACAGCCGGGTTGGTAAGGGAAGCCTCCCGAAGTGAGAGAACTTTTTTTTGTGTGTGTGTGAGAGAATTTTGGCGTTGTGTGTCGGAATAATATGGTTGTCGCGGCAGTGTCTTTGGTATATGTGATTGTTATTGTATGATGTATATCGCTGCCAAGGGAACAAGATCTTAGTGTTCATTGCCCGTTTGAAGTAAATAAACCTCTATGAAGTTATTAATTCTTTCACTACTCCGAAAGCGCTCTCACATCGACAAAATTTCTCTCTCACTCAGACCCCAAAAATCGCTCACTCCTACAGCCAGGTTGGTAGCCGGCCTCCCGAAGTGAGAGAACTTTTTGTGCTATGGGTGAGAGAGAATTTTAGCGTTGTGTGTCGGAAAAATATTAATTGCCAAGACAATGTCTTTGGTACTTAGTAATTGTTTTTGTATGGTGTATATCGTTGCAATCTCAACAAAATGTCAGTTTTATTATGCGTTTGAAGTAAATAAACCTCAACGAAGTTATTCTTCCACTTCTTCGAAAGCGCTCTCACATCGACAAAAGTTCGCTCTCACTCAGACCAAAAAAGTCGCTCACTCCTACAGCCGGGTCGGCGGGGAAAGCTCCCGAGGTGAGAGAGAACTTTTTGTTCTGTGGGTGAGAGAGAATTTCTGCGTTGTGTGTCGGAAAAATGTGGATTTTCAAGACAGTGTCTTTTGCATAAGTGATTATTATTACCTTCGCCAAGAAGGTTATGTTTTGGGTAGCGTATGTTTGTATGTTTGTATGTTTGTATGTTTGTATGTTTGTTTGTTTGTATGTTTGTATGTTTGTATGTTTGTATGTTTGTATGTTTGTATGTTTGTATGTTTGTATGTAGAAGACCAGTAAAAGTCGAGAACGCCTGAATGGATTGTATTGATATTTGGTATGTGGGTAGGTCTTGATAAAACCTGGAAACGATAAGATTTGGGGCCCTCTAGCGGTACTGCAGCGGAACCTCCGGGTTTGATATCTCGTGTTCTAGCCATACTGCGGCTATGATTTTTGAGTGGTAGACAACTCTTGATGCCGAGGGTAAGTGGTGTAGGTTTGGGCTCCCTAACGGCTTGTTTTTGGAACTGAGGGCAGGTTTAGTGTCTGACTTTGAAAGGGAAATACTTCAAAAAAGGTTGACGGATTGTTGTGATTTTTGGTATGTAGATAGCTGATGTGATGCTTTATATAATTACATATCAACAATGCAAATTGGAATCTTATTTGCATAATTAATTAGGAAATTGTCTAAACACACCCAGTTCATTATTAGGACCATTGCAACATGTGACATGTGTAACTGGGAAAGGGAAGAATATTGAAACATACAAATTATGCAAAATAGAGACCTAATTTGCATAATCAATGAGAAAATGCTGTTGAAATAACAAGAAGTTCTTACTTGTAGCATTGGAAGTTATGTACAGGTGAATATCGTTGAACATTAAGTATGCTAATGAGGATCTCATTTGCATACATTATCAGAAATTGCGATAAAAGCCTTCTTTCTTAACATAGATTGCGTGCGTCTGTTGTTTGGAGGAGAACATGATCAAGAAATATGATTTATGCAAATAAAAACGGTATTTGCATAATTAATGAAAAACACAATTAATACAGCAGTTGTAAAAGATTGAATCATTTGGCGAAGGCATGGGATCTAGGAACTCTAGTTGTATGATGCATATCGTTACAAACTGAAGAAAATGTCAGGTTTATTGTGCCTTTGAAGTGAATAAACCTCGAGGCAGTTGTTCTTCCACCACTCGGAAGCGCTCTCACATCAACAAAATTTCTCTCTCACTCAGACCAAAAAAATCGCTCACTCCTACAGCCGGGTTGGCAAGGAAGCCTCCCGAGGTGAGAGAACTTTTTGTTCTGTGGGTGAGAGAGAATTTTAGCGTTGTGTGTCGGGAAATGATTGATTGTCAAGACCATATCTTTTGAATGAATGATTGTATTGTATATTGTATAGTGTACATCGTTTCAAACTAAACAAAATGTCAGTGTTTATTTTGCATTTGAATTGAAAAAAATTCTGAATTAAGTTATTGTTTCACTTTTCCGAAAGCGCTCTCACATCGAGAAAATTTCTCTCTCACTCAGACCCAAAAAATCGCTCACTCCTCCAGCCGGGTTGGCAAGGAAGCCTCCCGAAGTGAGAGAACTTTTTGTTCTGTGGGTGAGAGAGAATCTTAGCGTTGTGTGTCGGAAAAGGTTGAATTATCAAAACAATATCTTTGGTATACGTGATTGTTATCGTATGATGTATATTGTTTCAAACTGAACAAAATGTCAGTTTTTATTTTCCGTTCGAAGTAAATGAAGGTCCAGGAAGTTATTCTTTCCCCACTCCGAAAGCGCACTCACATCGACGAATTTTCGCTCTCACTCAGACCAAAAAAATCGCTCACTCCTACAACCGGGTTGGCGGGGAAAGCCCCCGAAGTGAGAGAACTTTTTGTACTGTGGGTGAGAGAGAATTTTAGCGTTGTGTGTCGGAAAAAGATTGATGATTGTGTTGTATAGTGTATATCGTTAGAAACGGAAGAAAATGTCTGTGCTTATTTTGCGTTTGAAGTATCAAAAAATACTAAAGGAAGTTTTTCTTTCACTATTCATAAAGCGCTCTCACATCGACAAATTTTCTCTCTCACTTAGACCAAAAATTCGCTCACACCTACAACCGGGTTGGCAGGGAAATCCTCCCGAAGTGAGAGAACTTTTTCTGTGTGTGTGAGAGAGATTTTCAGCGTTGAGTGTCGGAAAAAGATTTATTGCCAAGACAATATCTTTGGAATGAATGATTGTATTGTATAGTGTATATCGATAAAAAACTGAACAAAATGTCAGTGTTCATTTTGCGTTTGAAGTGAAAAAATACTGAAAGACGTTATTCTTCCACTACCCCGAAAGCGCTCTCACATCGATAAGATTTCGCTCTCACTCAGACCAAAAAAATCGCTCACTCCTCCAGCCGGGTTGTCGGGGAAAGCCCCCGAGGTGAGAGAACTTTTTGTTCTGTGGGTGAGAGAGAATTTCTGCGTTGTGTGTCGGAATAATATGATTGTCGAGGAAATGTCTATAATATAACAGAATGTCATTTTTGAAAAGGTTTATTATTAGAAACTGAAGAAAATGACATTGTTCATTGCTCTTTGGAAGTTAAGAAAACTCACGGAAGTTTTTCTTCCACTACTTCGAAAGCGCTCTCACATCGACACAATTTCGCTCTCACTCAGACCAAAAAAATCGCTCACTCCTCCAGCCGGGTTGGCGGGGAAAGCCCCCGAGGTGAGAGAACTTTTTGTTCTGTGGGTGAGAGAGAATTTCTGCGTTGTGTGTCGGAATAATATGATTGTCGAGGAAATGTCTATAATATAACAGAATGTCATTTTTGAAAAGGTTTATTATTAGAAACTGAAGAAAATGACATTGTTCATTGCTCTTTGGAAGTTAAGAAAACTCACGGAAGTTTTTCTTCCACTACTTCGAAAGCGCTCTCACATCGACACAATTTCGCTCTCACTCAGACCAAAAAAATCGCTCACTCCTCCAGCCGGGTTGGCAGGGAAAGCCCTCGAGGTGAGAGAACTTTTTGTTCTGTGGGTGAGAGAGAATTTCAGCGTTGTGTGTCGGATAAAGATTGATTGTCAAGATACTATCTTTAATATTTAGTATAAGTTATTGGTATTGAAAGGTGTATATCGTTACAAACTGAACAAAATGCCAGTGTTTATTTTGCGTTTTTAGTAAAAAATACTAAAAGAAGTTGTTCTTTCACTAGTCCAAAAGCGCTCTCACATCGACAAAAGTTCGCACTCACTCAGACCCCAAAAATCGCTCACTCCTACAGCCGGGTTGGTAGGGAGCCTCCCGAAGTGAGAGAACTTTTTGTTCTGTGTGTGAGAGAGAATGTCAGCGTTGTGTTGGATAAAGATTGATTGTCAAGACAATATCTTTAATATTTCGTATAAGTTATTGGTATTGAATGGTGTATATCGTTACAAACTGAACAAAATGCCAGTGTTTATTTTGCGTTTTAAGTAAAAAATACTAAAAGAAGTTGATCTTTCACTACTCCAAAAGCGCTCTCTCATCGACAAAAGTTCGCACTCACTCATACCAAAAAAATCGCTCACTCCTACAGCCGGGTTGGCAGGGGAACCTCCCGAAGTGAGAGAACTTTTTGTTCTGTGTGTGAGAGAGAATTTCTGCGTTGTGTGTCGGAAAAAGATTGATTGTCAAGACAATATCTTTAATATTTGGTATAAGTGATTGGTATTGTATAGTGTATATCGTTTCAAACTGAACAAAATATCTGCGTTTATTTTGCGTTTTAAGTAAAAAATACAAAAAGAAGTTGTTCTTTCACTACTCCAAAAGCGCTCTCACATCGACAAAAGTTCGCACTCACTCAGACCCAAAAAATCGTTCACTCCTACAGCCGCGTTGGCAGGGAAGCCTCCCGAAGTGAGAGAACTTTTTGTTCTGTGTGTGAGAGAGAATTTCAGCGTTGTGTGTCGGATAAAGATTTAATGTCAAGATACTATCTTTAATATTTGGTATAAGTTATTGGCATTGAAAGGTGTATATCGTTACAAACTGAACAAAATGCCAGTGTTTATTTTGCGTTTTTAGTAAGAAATACTAAAAGAAGTTGTTCTTTCACTACTCCAAAAGTGCTCTCACATAGACAAAAGTTCGCACTCACTCAGACCCAAAAAATCGCTCACTCCTACAGCCGGGTTGGTAGGGAGCCCCCCGAAGTGAGAGAACTTTTTGTTCTGTGTGTGAGAGAGAATGTTAGCGTTGTGTGTCGGAAAAAGATTGATTGTCTAGACAATGTCTTTAATATTTAGTATAAGTGATTGGTATTGTATAGTGTATATCGTTTCAAACTGAACAAAATGTCAGTGTTTAATTGGCGTTTGAAGTAAAGAAATACTGAAGGAAGTTATTCTTTCACTCTTCCGAAAGCGCTCTCACATCGACAAAACTTCGCACTCACTCAGACCCCAAAAAATCGCTCACTCCTACAGCCGGGTTGGCAGGGAAGCCTCCCGAGGTGAGAGAACTTTTTGTTCTGTGTGTGAGAGAGAATTTCAGCGTTGTGTGTCGGAAAAAGATTGATTGTCAAGACAATATCTTTAATATTTGGTATAAGTGATTGGTATTGTATAGTGTATATCGTTTCAAACTGAACAAAATATCTGCGTTTATTTTGCGTTTTAAGTAAAGAAATACTGAACGAAGTTAGTCTTTCACTATTCCGAAAGCGCTCTCACATCGACAAAAGTTCGCACTCACTCAGACCCAAAAAATCGATCACTCATACAGCCCCGTTGGCAGGGAAGCCTCCCGGAGTGAGAGAACTTTTTGTTCTGTGGGTGAAAGAGAATTTTAGCGTTGTGTGTCGGAGAAAGATTGATTGTCAAGACAATATCTTTAATATTTGGTATAAGTGATTGGTATTGTATAGTGTATATCGTTACAAACTGAATAAAATGCCAGTGTTTATTTTGTGTTTTTAGTAAAAAATACTAAAAGAAGTTGTTCTTTCACTACTCCGAAAGCGCTCTCACGTCGAGAAAAGTTCGCACTCACTCAGACCCAAAACATCGCTCACTCCTACAGCCGCGTTGGCAGGGATGCCTCCCGAAGTGAGAGAATTTTTTTGTTCTGTGTGTGAGAGAGAATTTCAGCGTTATGTGTCGGAAAAAGATTTATTGTCAAGACAATATCTTTAATATTTGGTATAAGTGATTGGTATTGTATAGTGTATATCGTTACAAACTTAACAAAATGTCAGCGTTTATTTTGCGTTTTAAGTGAAAAAATACTGAAGGAAGTTATTCTTTCACTATTCCGAAAGCGCTCTCACATCGACAAAAGTTCGCACTCACTCAGACCAAAAAAAATCGCTCACTCCTATATATAGCCGGGTTGGCAGGGAAAGGTTCCAGAAGTTAGAGAACTTTTTGTTCTGTGGGTGAGAGAGATTTCCAGCGTTGTGTGTCGGAAAAAGATTGATTGTCAAGACAATATTTGGTATAAGTGATTGGTATTGTATAGTGTATATCGTTACAAACTTAATAAAATGTCTGTGTTTATTTTGGGTTTTAAGTAAAAAATAATAAAAGAAGTTGTTCTTTCACTACCCCAAAAGCGCTCTCACATCGACAAAAGTTCGCACTCACTCAGACCCAAAAAAGCGCTCACTCCTACAGCCAGGTTGGCAGGGAAGCCTCCCGAAGTGAGAGAACTTTTTGTTCTGTGGGTGAGAGAGAATTGTAGCGTTGTGTGTCGGAAAAAGATTGATTGTCAAGACAATACCTTTAATATTTGGTATAAGTGATTGGTATTGTATAGTGTATATCGTTACAAACTTAATAAAATGTCTGTGTTTATTTTGGGTTTTAAGTAAAAAATAATAAAAGAAGTTGTTCTTTCACTACCCCAAAAGCGCTCTCACATCGACAAAAGTTCGCACTCACTCAGACCCAAAAAATCGCTCACTCCTACAGCCGGGTTGGCAGGGAAGCCTCCCGAAGTGAGAGAACTTTTTGTTCTGTGGGTGAGAGAGAATTGTAGCGTTGTGTGTCGGAAAAAGATTGATTGTCAAGACAATACCTTTAATATTTGGTATAAGTGATTGGTATTGTATAGTGTATATCGTTACAAACTAGACAAAATGTCTGCGTTTATTTTGGGTTTTAAGTAAAAAATACTAAAAGAAGTTGTTCTTTCACTACTCCAAAATCGCTCTCACATCGACAAAAGTTCGCACTCACTCATACCCAAAAAATCGCTCACTCCTACAGCCGGGTTGGCAGGGAAGCCTCCCGAAGTGAGAGAACTTTTTGTTCTGTGTGTGAGAGAGAATTGTAGCGTTGTGTGTC